>NC_091123.1:172434724-172669724 GCF_040183065.1 Periplaneta americana
CGAATCCCTGTCTCAGGGTATGATAATCGACCCACCATCAGATTTGAAACGTACAAAGGACAGCCCGAAGACGTACATGAGGAGAAACGAGCAATCTACGTTCTAACCATCCCAAGATAAATACCAACTTCACGATATCAGTGTTACGGGATTGATGTCTGGAGGAAGAGGAACGATACCCAACTTCTCTTCTCAATTCTGTAAGACCCTAGGACTGCACAAATCTTTTCTGAACGAACTGGCCCTCCTCATAATTAAAGAGTCAGTCAAACTTTTACGGAACCACGTATATGGACTCTAATTCAGTGTATGGAAAAAATTGACGCACCATTATCATTTTTCTTTTTCCTTCTTAGCTTTCATTGATTCTTTACTTGAATTTTTTTTTCTTCTGTAAACTGCCTTTGTTTGTTTGTGTATTTGTTTGCCTTTTTCCTTACTCTCTTAGCTCTCATCTTTTATTTTGTTCTTTTATTGTTTTCTATGCTTTGTCTAATGGCAGCCTCTAATTTGAGGAAGCTAATAAAATAAAATAAAATAAAATAAAATCAACTACCTTCAGTATATTAATAAGAAAATGTTTGTATTCCATGTAAGAAATGCAGAAATCTAGATCCCATGTTTTACATATTCCATTGAAATTTGAAAACATTTTTAACACTGGTGAATTTTTTTGTGATGAAGTGTTCGGTTTTTTATAATATAACAATTGACGAATTAAAGTAAAACGGAGAACAACATTTCAATTGCCTTCTTCTTGCACTTCTTCTTCTTCTTCTTCTTTAGGGGCTAGGCGATTTACCTGTTCTGAATTAATGGTAAATGTTCCATTTTGTTCCTTGATCTATCTACTGTACATCTTAGCATTTCCCATATCTAGTCTGCGTTTTTGTCGACCTGTTTGGCGAGTTGGTATAGCGCTGGCCTTCTATGCCCAAGGTTGCGGGTTCGATCCCGGGCCAGGTCGATGGCATTTAAGTGTGGTTAAATGCGACAGGCTCATGTCAGTAGATTTATTTGCATGTGAAAGAACTCCTGCGGGACAAAATTCCGGCACATCCGGCGACGTTGATATAACTCTGAAGTTGCGAGAGTCGTTAAATTAAACATGACATTTAACATTCTGCGTTTAGCTAATTTCCTCCCGAGTGTCATTTATATTTTGTTACTGTTACTCCAAGATATTTGAAATTTTCCACCTCCTCAAAGATAAATCTCCAATTTTTATGGGAACCTAGTATAATTAATTCGAGTGTGCGTGTTAACATTAGAATTAACAATGAAAATAAAATTACTGTGCTCTTAGGAATTAGTGTCTCCGATGATGACATAGGAAGGCTTGAGCCTCCGGATCTTGGGGATTACTCTTAGAATGGAGCCTGACTCTTGTCAGGATTTTGGCAGGATGGCCCTCCTGTCAACATTGGATTCACAAATTCCACTTAGGCCACCTTTAGGACTTGTAAAATCAGATCATATAATTATAGGGTCCACAATAGGCTAAAGCAAGCCTAAGTGTAAGAATCTGTCCCGGGTTCGACCCTCAAAATGTCAAGCCAAGTCGTCACCCCGATCCTCCGTCACTACCATATTGCGGAATCTTCTGAATTAGTTCTGCAGTTGAAACAATCATACATAATAATAATAATAATAATAATAATAATAATAATAATAATAATAATAATAATAATAATAATACTTACTTCCTTACTTACTTACTGGCTTTTAAGGAACCCGGAGGTTCATTGCCGCCCTCATATAAGCCCGACATTGGTCCCTATCCTGAGCAAGATTAATCCATTCTCTATCATCATATCTCACCTCCCTCAAATCCATTTTAATATTATCCTCCCATCTACGTCTCGGCCTCCCTAAAGGTCTTTTTCCCTCCGGTCTCCCAACTAACACTCTGTATGCATTTCTGGATTCGCCCATACGTGCTACATCCCTGCCCATCTCAAACGTCTGGATTTAATGTTCCTAATTATGTCAGGTGAAGAATACAATGCGTGCAGTTCTGCGTTGTGTAACTTTCTCCATTCTCCTGTAACTTCATCCCTCTTAGCTCCAAATATTTTCCTAAGCACCTTATTCTCAAACACCCTTAACCTATGTTCCTCTCTCAAAGTGAGAGTCCCAGTTTCACAACCATAAAGAACAACCGGTAATATAACTGTTTTATGAATTCTAACTTTCAGATTTTTTGACAGCAGACTGGATGATGAAAGTTTCTCAACAGAATAATAACAGGCATTTCCCATATTTATTCTGTGTTTAATTTCTTCCCGAGTATAATTTATATTTGTTATTGTTGCTCCCAGATATATGAATTTCTCCACTTCTTCAAAAGATAAATTTCCAATTTTTATATTTCCATTTCGTACAATATTGTCGTCACGAGACATAATCATATACTTTGTCTTTTCGGGATTTACTTCCAAACCTATCGCTTTACTTGCTTCAAGTAAAAAAAAAAATAATAATAATAATAATAATAATAATAATAATAATAATAATAATAATAATAATAATAATAATGTATTCTGTACAGCAGCAATTTACGAGTTGTTGTTGTAGGTATATTTTTTAGTCTCTTAGATCTAGGTTAATTAATAAAGCATTACATATTATCACACATCAGAAATAATATTCGGAGAGTTGAAACATTTGAGTTACAAATTCGACTACAAGCTTTATTCTCAATAATTACACATCAATATATATATATATATATATATATATATATATACATATACAGGGGCATCATTTTATTTTTACTAACATTTTTAATATTAACTTGCCTATATCTCTAGATCAACGCCGTTTGCTACCCCCTTCCACTACTGGTGTTCGATGATACTGGCGTAACATACAAACAAATCACTTTACCAGGTATAGGAGGGAAGAAAAGTAGTTCATCCATTTACGTAAACTAGGAAATATTGCGCTTTTGAGTTTGATCATTTTCATTTGGTTTTTGTTTAATCAAAATACAGTACAGTATTAACAATGAGTGTTTTTACTCACGAACTGAGCTGTCCATGCGGACGTATTCATTATGCAGTGTATATTATACTGTCTACAGCACATTAGCGTACAATAGAGAGAATGAAGTTAAATGAAAAATAAACATAATATGGATATTTAAACACATTTTTTTAAAATGGTGGCCGTTCATTTCGATACAGGTTTCAATTATAATGTGCATATTATCGCACTATAGGCTATTGTACCTAATCCCAATTAGGCCTACCAGTTTCGTCCTTCATACTAGTAACTCATGTTGAAATAATTCTGTACCTACTCTATAAAAGAGTACCTTACGTACTGTAAATTCAATCTTCACTTTTGTCCGATCCGAAAAGATAAAATTACTCAGACATGCTATCTACTGTCCGTCCAAGTGGTTATGCCGTAGGGTTGTAGAAAGGGAGGAAATCACATGACAGTTAATTACTTAACGAGGTCCTTTTATTTAACTTATTTTAAACAACTGTATAGGTATAATATTACGTAGACGTCCAATTCCTAACAGAAATTAATGTTCTCAGAAAAGAGCTAAGACAGCCCAGCCACTAGCTGGCGAATAAAAGCTGGTGGGGGAAACCGGGATACGACGTAGGCAAATGGACGACAGTACCTGTGCGAAATTGATTCAATATTGAAAGCTCTTTCGTCACTGGAAAACGCGAACATATGTTTGGAACGTACTGTTTACTATGACCGTAAGGCTACTATGACTGTATATGCGGTCTTGGATCTGTGTGGAGGACGGCTGAACTTCAATAGTAGAAGGGGTGGGAGTGAAGTACATTCAAAAACTCAGGTACAATAAAAATTGAAGTAAAAATAAAATGATGTCCCTGTGTATATATATATGTATATATATATATATATATATATATATATATATATATATATATATTACAAATGCATTAGTGTTATAGCGAGAAATTCTGAATTTATCCCTACACTCTTTATGGCGTTCTCTCCTCTTTAATAACATCTCTATTCTAATTGGCAGATCAAAGTAAATAGACTCTATTGCGATTGTTACTAAATGCGAGGTAAATTAATGGAGGTAATTATAAAAACCAGTGACTTCCAACGAATTGCAAACAGAGGAAACGGAAATTAGAGGTTGAAGTTAATGAGTCGAAAAACTGTGTATGAGAAATTAATGCGAAATTATTATTGAGATGGGGGCAGAGGCAATATGATTTAAAAGCGAATTAGAGGAGTAGAAAAATATTAAATTTCCAATAAATAGCTACCTTTTATTGAACACATAAGGGAAATTTTGTTTTAAAGAAACCGATTTCTCAAAAAAAATTTTCTGTAGAAAAGTTCTTCAATCAGTTTAATGTAATTTACTATTTGAACTTAAATGTAAGTTATATTTTCTTAACAATTTCTACACGATTTTAAAATTAATTTTGAACAAAAAAATAATATTAACAATCAAACTTCCTCAACGAACTTTATAAGAAATGATATTTTATTTAATTGGCAATACCTTAATATCTAGCCTGTAAACTTTGCATATACGAGTAATTATACTACACGCAGAAAAATACAGACAAAAGCAGAAATATAGTATTCTGTGTCTTATCAATCACAAATATGTTGTGTTATCGGTTTCTTATGATGAGTTTATGGTTAGCCTATATTACAGAGGTGCCAACTTTTCTCGATGAGACCTCAACAGACCACCTGGTCTAATATATTGTAACGTTTTATTAGTAACAACAATAACTATTCAGTCTCTACAATTTAACTTCACCCCCGTCAACAATGGGATTTGCTCTCCGCACAGCAACATAGCGTTCTTTAGTGCACTCCAAAGACGACGACAATGACAATTCCCTAGGAATATTACGAACAACCTGCAGAAAAGTATATTCTATTATCCATGTGCTAAAAAGGATAAATGTTCATCTCCCCTCTTGCTTAAAAAAGTCCCTTGTGCAGACACTTGCATTTCCCTATTTCGACTATGCGGACATTTTACTGACTGACCTCTCCAGCGACAACAAAATGAAACTTCAACGTGCTCATAATTTGTGTGTACGTTTTGTAAGCAATGTTCGTAAATATGATCATATTACCCCATCCCTGGAAGCAATAGGTTGGCTTAAACTAGATAAGAAAAGAAATTTACATTCACTTCTCTTTCTCTTCGAAATCTTGAACTCTTCTATTCCTTCGTACCTGTCGTCTCGCTTCACTTACCTTTCTTCCCACCATAATCTGAACACACGCTCTCGTCATGAAACAATACTAACAATACCATCCCATCGCACCTCCTCATACTCATCTTCTTTCACAATAGCCCTGCCAAGACTCTGGAATTCGCTACCTGCTAGCATCAGGGACTGTCGAAATAAAATTGAATTCAAACGAAAACTTACTAGGCTCTTGGTCAGTAATTGATTACTTGTAAATAGTTTCTTTAATCTATCACAAAATATTTCAATATTCAGTAATTTCATCACTATACAATTTTGTTATTCTAGATTTAATTTGTAATTCAGTAAATATAAAATATTCTTTGTTTCTCTATGATAAATTATCTAGCTTTAATTATTCAGGTAATCTTTTCGTACTTTGATTTTATTGTAATTGTAAATTTAATACTAATTGTAATATTATTTGTAATTGTAATTGTAAATTTAATACTAACTTAATTGTAATTTTATTGTTGATATTGTAGTTGGAATCTCCTGGTAGAGGGGCAGAGAAGGCCTGACGGCCTTATCTCTACCAGGTTAAATAAATAAATACTAATAAAATACTAACAACAATGAACTGTTAATCTTAACTAATATTTACAAAGCATTATTTACAAATCAGAACTGTCAGTTCTCAGTTCACAGTTCTTCTAGCTCAGTCACTCGAGTTCACAGTATCTCGAACCACAGACCTTCAGAGACAGTCCACTATACTCGAACTCAGGTTCCTCCAACTGCGGTCCACTGCACTCGAACTCAGGCCTTCGGATGCTGACACAGTTGCGGACGCACACTCGAGTCGAACTCCGGTACACAAGACTGGCTTGCTTGCTCTGGCTTACTCACTGACTGAATAAACTGAAAAACTGCCCAAGTTCGCTCGCGTTTCTTCTTTTATAGCAAAATCATAGTTGCGAGAAATTTCTACGGGTGTGCAGAGATAGCTCTCTCGAGTTATCTGGATATCTCCACTTCGACGGACTTCTGGAAGAGTCGGGAGGGTCCGTCCCCCTTCACTCCGCACGCAACAGTTGCGCGCGCACCCTCCCCTCGTCGCGTTGACGTAATACACCCCCTCTGCCCTTCAGCATGCAGATGCTCCCCGTACCAGCGTTTCGTCTGCCGCGCGCCCTGTCGGACGCGTGTTCAAACCCCGTTGCAGCTGTCACAATATTATGTTTTGGATGATGATGATGATTATTATTATTATTATTATTATTATTATGTTACGGTATATTTATTAATATTACATTTTGTCCTAATGGAACATATTCATGAGTATTATGTAAAAGTGTTTTCCAGAGTTAAAGGTGACGAAGAGCCTGAATAAATTATTTTTAAACAGTAAACCTTAACACATTCATGCCACACGTTTCTTCAGTTCCATTCTGAAATTCCATTTAATATATTTTACGTTAAACTCAATCGATTAGACCAGGCCTGCAGAACTCGTAAGTAGGAGAAATATGACGTAAACTTCAGACCACTTCTATTGGGGATGATCGACTTCCGCGTAGAGTTGTTTACATTCTCTGCCCCTGCAAAGGTCCATCAGTGACGGCATGTAATTTTCAAAAAGGATTGTAATAAATTCATTGTATTTATAATGCATGATCTCTTTTCAAGGTTTACAATTAAGCTAGATTTCCTGTCGGTAGTTTCTTTGAGATTTATTTGCTCCTAACCTACTTTAGATTTTCGAAAACTTTCCTCCTATCATCACCTACGGAAACATAAATTTATAGCATTTAAGTTATGAACCTTGAAAGTCACTATTAATTTCAATTCAAAATGAACACAACGAGTGACGTCCATAATTTAAGAGTATATAAATAAATAATCAATATACAGTTCGTAATAATGAACTTACCCGAAAGTTTGTGCATTTCATAATTCTTAATATGGGCTTTGTTGAAATGTGGTTTAATATTGAAATTACGAGTAGAAATAAATTGGATGGGACACAGTAAACAAGCAATTCTTTCGTCTTTGGAAGTAGTATTTCTTCACGGATTTAGATTTTGCCATGTTCCACTTCTCTTTAAACTGCAGTACGCGTATTGTGTGTGTATTTATTTATTTATTCATTTATTTTTTAATTATTTATTTATATATTTATTTGGCTGGAGTGCGTTACAATGTTGAATGACAGCAATGACATCCGGCCATATAGCTATCACTCACTTATCAACGTACAATTTATTTATCGTCCAATTATTAGTAAAACCCGTTAAGACCAGTAATACAAGTTTTGTAAAAACAGGAATTAAAACTTTATTAATGCACGAAAAATCATAATGAATTCTTCAAATAAAGTTATTGATGTATTGACTGCATGCAACATTTCGGACTTCTTTCACCTTAGTAGAATACAGAGCACGAAAAACAAGTCGAGGACTGTACTTAACTTATTTTACACAAAAAGTGGACTTAATCAGCTTTACTAGTAATAGGACGATATATACATAGGTATATCTTCTTACATTATATGCACACATACATTTTAATATTTATTGAACATGTCTTTTAACTTATTTATTTCCCTCAGTCATTTTTCTCTTACTTTCGAAAGGTATGTTCCTAAGCACTTTATTATCTGTTCATTTGTAATTCTTGAAAGCGTACTGTATACCTGCCGCCGCGAGAATGAATGTTGATGCAGCCGAACGTAACTAGAACGCCATGACCGCACTGGTAGAAAAGGTGGGTTGTGTAAGAAGGGGTAGAAGGCAGTCGCTCTAAGGAACTACAGTTCTGCAGGTCTGGATTAGACTAATTGGCAGGAACTATTTGTGAATAAACGAATATTTGTAGGAGAACTATAATTGTTTTTTTTTTACATTAGCTTCTGAAAAACTTTACTTTTGCTGTAGATTTCGCAATAATTGAATTTAATGTCATTAATTTCATCAATAACATAAAACTACACGCTCTTCCATAAATGCTATGAATTTCAATGTAGAAAAAATCTATCGGCCAAACAAAAAAAACAGAGAAAAGAGTCAAATAAATTAAAAATAATAATAATAATAATAATTATTATTATTATTATTATTATTTATTTATTTATTTAATCTGGCATAGCTAAGGCCAGTAGGCCTTCTCTTCCGCCCAGCCAGACTCTAATTCTAATTGAATACAATTGCTTACATAGTTATTACATTAATATCTAGACCATAAAACAACATAAAAGTAAATAATGAAAGTTGGATAAGTAATGTTGGTGTGACAATAATAAACATTGGTAAGAAATAGTGATGATGATAATAATAATAATAGTAATAATAATAATAATAATAATAATAATAATAATAATAATAATAATAATGAGATAATTTAAATATTTATTCTGTGATATATATAACCATTAAACATTGAGAAACCTGAAACAGCTATTATTGTTAACAAGAATTGTTAGAAAAATATTTCGTTAGTCTATTCTTAAATTGGTTTGATGTTGACAGTCCCTGACATTACTCGGTAGGGAATTCCAAAGCCAAGGAACAACCACAGTGAAAGAAGATGAATATGAGGATGTTCGGTGGGAGGGAATGGATAATATTGAGGAGTGTTGTGATCGTGTGTCTAGGTTATAATGGGTGGATAAATTTTGAAAACGAGACGCAAGACAGACAGGAGTGGAGAAATGCAATATGTGAAAGAGAAGGGAAAGACAGTGGATTTTCCTACGATCTTCTAGAC
Source organism: Periplaneta americana (assembly GCF_040183065.1). NCBI lineage: Eukaryota > Metazoa > Arthropoda > Insecta > Blattodea > Blattidae > Periplaneta > Periplaneta americana. The sequence goes on from NC_091123.1 coordinate 172,443,658, forward strand.
GGAGCCAGGACAACATTTCGAGGGATGGTGTTACGTGATCAGCCCGGCGAATATTGCAGACGAAACGGACGCACATACTATGAACACGTTGTAGTCTCTGCGCCGAAGTAACGCTTAGGTCAGTAAGCAGAATATCACAGTAATCGAAGTGGGGCATCACGAATGTTTTCGCTAACATTTTTTTCATGGAAAAGGGTAGAAAATTCTTTAATCGCCTAAACGAGTGGATTAATGAGAATACTTTTTTGCAGGTTTCTGCAACTTGAATGTTCCAATTTAAACTTTTATCCATATAAAGACCTAGATTCTTCACTGATTCATTGAACGGAATTTCGGTGCCGTACATTTTAATCTGGGACAAATTTGGTATGGTAATAGTGCTTAACAAACGTGAATGGCCCACAATGATTGACTGATTTGTCTGGATTTAGTTTAAGTCGGGATTTCCGTGTCCATGTCCAGATTGAGTCCAGATCGTCATTTAGAGAATAAACAAAAAATTACATACTTATTAAAAAATACTCGGATTCGAACCACTACATGATCCGAATAAAGGAATGCTCAGCGGAAAGTGTATGTCTGCGCCACGGCACATATACAACCTGCGCTGCATCAATCGGAGGTCTCCGATTAAAAGCGCGCAAACAACTGCTGCGGAGAAAACCTAACCATGCGCAGCACTTGGAAAGTAGACACTCTAAGGGTCTAAGCCCTACCCATTCGACTAGCAGTGCGCCATGCTTTCCGAGAAACTACATTTGCATAATTCAAATTTATATGCTTTCGAATACCTCAAAATATTTGTTTATTTATTTTATTTTATTGGGTTATTTTACGACGCTGTATCAACATCTAGGTTATTTAGCGTCTGAATGATATGAAGGTGATAATGCAGGTGAAATGAGTCCGGGGTCCAGCACCGAAAGTTACTCAGCATTTGCTCGTATTGGGTTGAGGGAAAACCCCGGAAAAAACCTCAACCAGGTAACTTGCCCCGACCGGGATTCGAACCCGGGCCACCTGGTTTCGTAGCCAGACGCGCTGACCGTTACTCCACAGGTGTGGACAAAATATTTGTTACTTCTACCCTAGATCATATATGTAACATAATAATAATAATAATAATAATAATAATAATAATAATAATGACGTATTTTAGCTGGCAGAGTTAAGGCCGTACGGCCTTCTCTTCCACTCAACCAGCAAAAAGTATATATAGGCCTACATATGCATGAACTTACAAAGAATTCAACAATTTGATTTAGGTGAGAGTTACATGTATACAAGAGTTATTTACGAATTAAACAACAAAATACTATGAACTATTAATTAAACACTGAAATAAACTGTGTAGGAGAATTAAGCCAAAATACATAGAATGTTAATATATTTCAAATAATATCAGATAATAGAAAGAGATTATTATGAGACAATTATGGAAATACAGCACTATCAGGATGATCTCTAAAAAAAGAAGTAACAATGTAGTCAGTGATAGTTTAAATCAGTATGATTGGAGTGAAATGCTAATAAGGTTATCTTTTAAGCTGTTTTTAAAGGTTTATTGTCTTGCAGCCCCTAATACTTTGTGACAAGGAATTCCATTGACGCGAGGTGGATATTGTAAAAGATGATGAATAACAAGATGTTCTATGAAGAGGTATACTTAGCGTGCCACAGATAAGTGATCTGGTATTTACGTCGTGGTTAGAGTATAGATAAGAGAAACGAGACGAAAGGTAATTTGGTGTTGAAGTGTGCAGAATTCGAAAGAGTAAAGACAAAGAGTGTAAAGTTCTACGTTCTTTAAGTCGGAGCCACGAGAGACTTGCGAAGGACGGTGATATGTGATCATACCGTCGGATGTTGCACACGTATCTGACGCACATATTCTGAGCTCGCTGTAACTTGACTGACAGTTCAGAACTTAGGTCACTTAACAAAACGTCACAATAATCGAAGTGCGGCGTTACTAGGGTTTGTACTAGGGTAAGTTTTAGTTGCTGGGGCAAGAAGTTTCTCAAGCGACTCAAACAGTGAATGGAGGAACAGATTTTTTTTATCGTTTCTTTAACTTGAAAATTCTAACTTACAGGATGTTTAAAAAATACGGGGCATAATTTCAGGTATGTATTTCCCACATGTAGACAATCAAAATAGTTCATTACAACATGTGTCCGGAAATGCTTCATTTCCGAGTTATGGCCTTCACAACATTAAAATTCACCGGAACGTTTTTCTTTCCGCAGGTCGTTGTCATTACAGAAGATGTTCAAAATGTCCACCTCCTGCTTGAATACAGACCTCTAATACTAAGGCAGGAATGTTCGGATTTACACCACACTGCTGCAACAACCACTGACAGATCCTAACTCGTGCAGGGTAATCTGCTGGTGACAGGGCCTGTACACGTTGCAAATGATAAGGATACAATTGATACTCTTTCAACAGTCTCCAGACAGTCGTATGAGGAACATTGACTTGCAACGCTACCCTTCGTGTGCTGATAGAAGGAGTCATGTTCACAGCCTCCAGAATCTCCTCCTGTACTTCTGGAGTTGTAGATCTTAGTCGTCCCCTTCCCAAACCAGGAGAGTTAAATTTTCCATACTCGCACAGACGGTAATGGAGACGTACAAATGTCTTCCGATCTGGACATTGTCGCTGTGGGTACCTCTCCTGGTACAAACGACGAGCCAGCGCAGCATTGCCGTCCGCCTTACCGTACATGAAGTGTATCTCTGCCAGCTCTTGATTTGAATACATGTCGCACAGTCTAACGCCTACACAACACTGAATGTAACCTTCGCCTCGGAATGAACTGTCAGAGTGCCCTTTTAATGTCTCCTTTGACGGCAACGACCTGCGGAAAGAAAAACGTTCCTGTGAATTTCAATGTTGTGAAGGCCATAACTCGGAAATAAAGCATTTCCGGACACATGTTGTAATGAACTATTTTGATTGTCTACATGTGGGAAATACATACCTGAAATTATGCCCCGTATTTTTTAAACACCCTGCATAGGTCGGCCTTATAGGCTTTGACGTTAACAACTTTTGTCAGGTTGCCATCTAGTTGTTACATAAGGAGTCACGTCATAATTCCCATTTGAATTGCATTAGCGACTGTACTGCCATCTCGTGTTCGTTTACGGCGGACGGGTGGCGATCCTGGCGGTTATTCTCTTCAAAGTGCTGCCGATTTTAACATAGCGATGAGTTATCTGTTACATATATGATCTAGGCTTTTCCTTCGAACGAAGACTTAAAACTTTATTTATGAATTTATGTTAATGCTTCAGTTTCAGCTAGATTAACTTTACTAAGCACTTAAAAAAATTAATTCCCATAAAGTATATTCTTGCGAAGCTCTGAAATACGTAACAAGGCTCCTATTTTGACAACAAGAAGAACAGTTTCCAATTAACCAAAGTTTTAAGGTAGTAAAGTCAATATAAATTCAACCAGCCAACGTAAAAGCAATAAAATTCTTATCCGAGAATAAAATCTTCATAAAACTTCAACAAAACTCCAAGAACTAAACAAATAAGTCACTTGTACATGCATATATATTAAAGCAGATATGAAAAATTGGTCTACACGACCTAGAACAGTCACAAAGAAATGCAATTAAGTGTATAATATAACAGCAGTGGCGCTCACTTCACCGTGTTTACTGAAGGGATATTTTCTTCCTGTTCTTCTTTTCGGACAGTAATCACATAACCAGTGGGTGCATGGGAACAGATAACCGAAGTTTCGCAAATTCGTTAACAATAACTTATCTATAACCATAATAATAATAATAATAATAATAATAATAATAATAACAATAATAATAACAATAATAATAATAATAATAATAATAACAATAATAATAATAATAACAATAATAATAATAACAATAATAATAATAATAACAATAATAACAATAATAACAATAATAATAATAATAATAATAACAATAATAATAATAATAATAATAACAATAATAATAACAATAATAATAATAACAATAATAATATTAATAATAATAACAATAATAATAATAACAATAATAATAATAATAACAATAATAATAATAACAATAATAATAATAATAATAATAATAATAATAACAATAATAATAATAACAATAATAACAATAATAATAATAATAACAATAATAATAATAACAATAATAACAATAATAATAATAATAATAATAATAATAACAATAACAATAATAATAACAATAATAGTAATAATAATAACAATAATAATAATAATAACATTAATAATAATAATAACAATAATAATAATAACAATAATAATAATAATAACAATAATAATAATAATAACAATAATAATAACAATAATAACAATAATAATAATAATAATAATAATAATAACAATAATAACAATAATAATAACAATAATAATAATAATAACAATAATTAATAATAACAATAATAACAATAATAATAATAACAATAATAATAACAATAATAATAATAACAATAATAATAACAATAATAATAACAATAATAATAACAATAATAATAATAACAATAATAATAATAATAATAATAATACTTACTACTTACTTACTTACTTACTTACTGGCTTTTAAGGAACCCGGAGGTTCATTGCCGCCCTCACATAAGCCCGCCATTAATCCCTATCCTGAGCAAGATTAATCCAGTCTCTACCATCATATCCCACCCCCCTCAAATCCGTTTTAATATTATCCTCCCACCTACGTCTCGGCCTCCCCAAAAGTCTTTTTCTCTCCGGCCTCCCAACTAACACTCTATATGCATTTCTGGATTCGCCCATACGTGCTACATGTCCTGCCCATCTCAAACATCTGGATTTTATGTTCTTAATTATACAATGCGTGCAGTTCTGCGTTGTGTAACTTTCTCCATTCTCCTGTAACTTCATCCCTCTTAGCCCCAAATATTCTCCTAAGCACCTTATTCTCAAACACTCTTAATCTCTGTTCCTCTCTCAAAGTGAGAGTCCAAGTTTCAGAATCATACAGAACAACCGGTAATATAACTGTTTTATAAATTCTAACTTTCAGATTTTTTGACAGAAGACTAGATGACAAAAGCTTCTCAACCGAATAATAACAGGCATTTCCCATATTTATTCTGCGTTTAATTTCCTCCCAAGTAATATTTATATTTGTTACTGTTGCTCCAAGATATTTGAACTTCACCTCTTCAAAAGATAAATTTCCAATTTTTATATTTCCATTTCGTACAATATTCTGGTCACGAGACATAATCATATACTTTGTCTTTTCGGGATTTACTTCCAACCCTATCACTTTACTTGCTTCAACTAGAATTTCCGCATTTTCCCTAATCGTTTGTGGATTTTCTCCTAACATATTCACGTCATCCGCATAGACAAGAAGCTGATGTAACCCGTTCAATTCCAAACCCTCTCTGTTATCCTGAACTTTCCTAATGGCATATTCTAGAGCGAAGTTAAAAAGTAAAGATGATAGTGCATCTCCCTCCTTTAGCCCGCAGTGAATTGGAAAAGCATCAGATAGAAAATGGCCTATACGGACTCTGCTGTAAGTTTCACTAAGACACATTTTAATTAATCGAACCAGTTTCTTGGGAATACCAAATTCAATAAGAATATTATATAAAACTTCTCTCTTAACCGAGTCATACGCCTTTTTGAAATCTATGAATAACTGATGTACTGGACCCTTATACTCCCATTTTTTTCTCCAATATCTGTCGAATACAAAAAAATCTGATCAATAGTGGATCTATTACGCCTAAAACCACACTGATGATCCCCAATAATTTCATCTACATATGGAGTTAATCTTCTCAAAAGGATATCCGACAAAATTTTGTACGACGTCAACAAAAGTGATATTCCTCGAAAGTTACTACAGTTAGTCATATCCCTCTTCTTAAAGATAGGTACGATTATGGACTCCTTCCATTGTTCTGGTACAATTTCCTTTTCCCAAATTGCAAATACAAGTTTATAAATTTCGCTAGATAATACCCTTCCACCCTCTTGTATTAATTCTGCTGGAATTTGATCAATGCCTGGAGACTTGTACTTTTTCAGATTTTCTATCGCAATTTCGACTTCAGAAAGTGTGGGTTTCGGTATAAATGGCTCAGCAGTCGAAGAAAAAATTAACGAACGAAAATAACGTAATGTTTATCTAAAAGTGCTCACTGGCATCATGTTCGTCATTTTTTCACTTGAAACCTTACAGAGTGGCTTTAATCCACGAATTACTACCGTATGACAAAGTAAAGTCGTGTGAATTTCTGCAATTGGATTTTACAGAATATTGTTTATGGTCTCGTTTTTTTTAGTAGATTATTTTACGACGCTTTATCAACAGCTTAGGTTATTTAGCGTCTGAATGAGGTGAAGGTGATAATGCCGGTGAAATGAGTCCGGGGTCCAGCACCGAAAGTTACCCAGCATTTTCTCATATTGGGTTGAGGGAAAACCCCGGAAAAACCTCAACCAGGTAACTTGCCCCTACCGGGAATCGAACCCGGGCCACCTGGTTTCGCGGCCAGACGCGCTGACCGTTTATGGTCTCGTTGATCCGCATTTTAATCACTTTTTCAGATGAAGCTTGGTTTAATTTAAATGGTTGTGTTTGTTCACAAAACTTTATAAACGCCAGAACATAGAAAATTCCCGATTAATTCACGAAGTTTCCCTTCATGATGAAATAATTTATGGTTATTAGAGGAGAAAAATTCGCTCCGGCGCCGGGGATTGAACCCGGAACCTTGGTTCTACGTACCAAGGGCTCTAACCACTGAGCTACGTCGACCTCTGGATTAAAATTTGGCGTAGCTCAGTGGTCAGAGCATTTGGTACGTAGAGCCAAGGACCCGGGTTCGATTCCGGCGACAGAGCGAATTTTTCTCTTCTAATAACCATTGTTACCGTAACAGATATATTCTTTAGGGCCAAAAATTAATCCTTACTAAAATAACTTATGTATGGTGTGCGTAATCGCAAGAAGAATAATATCGCGCATTAAGTCATTCATAGTGTTTTACTCAAGGGCAGGTCTTTTACTGCAAACCCAGAATTCTCCAGTTTTTCCTATTTTCTGTCCCCCTCTTAGTCTCCGCATATGATCCATATACAGGGTGATTCACGAGGAAAGGTAAAAAATTTAGAATACGATATCTTAGGCGATTTTGAGTGAAAAAGTTCATATGAACATAGGTCCGTTTTCGAACGATGGCGGAGCTAGATGTATTTTTAAGGTAGAAGTCTAGCCCCAATGTGAATCAGACGTTACCATATGCTGCTGACGTGAGACAAGGTCACCGATGAATGACGTAACATTGGAATCTGCATTGTGAGCGACGTATGTACTCGTAGATAAGAGAAGAGAAACAAGCCAGGTGGTGGAGCATTACAAATGTCACAGCGATTCACAGCAGTCCAGTCAGCTATCTACAGTACAGTAGTTATACAGGTACAGTTATCGAAAGTGTTAAGTTGTGTTTTTCAAGATGCCTTATAAATTTTCGACTACACAATATGCCGATATTGTGTATGTTTATGGTTTGTGCGATGGACGTACCTTGCGTGCCGTCGCTGAATATGAAAGACGCTTTTCGAACATAAGGGTAACATATCGAAGAATATTTACTGTCTATGGGGTTGGATGAAAGATTTGGTATAGCAAAGGAACGGGGAAACGAGAGAGGCGCTAATCGACCGTATTTTGGATGCGGCATAAAGATGGTCACGTGCAACTCTCCCGAGCGATGAGCGCGATTCACGCCCGAGCGCAACAGTGCATTGAAGCAGAAGGAGGTACCTTTGAAAATGTGCGAAAACATCGACCCCGACGTCTAGAATATTAGGTATGTATGCATACGTGAATATAAATTTTAAATTTGTCCGTTATCTGTCTCTAAATGCGAGTTAGTACAATGGAATCCCAGAAGTTTTTGTGAAATCAAAGAGCCATATCTCCGTAACCGTTCGGAAACGGACCTATATTCATATGAACTTTTTGACTCAGAATGACTTCAGAATTCATATCCTAAATTTTTTACCTTTCCTCGTGAATCACCCTGTATAGTATCTTAATGTCGTCTATCATCTGGTATCTTCTTCTACCCCGAACTCTTCTCCCGTTCACCATTCCTTCCAGTGCATCCTTCAGTAGGCAGTTTCTTATCAGCCAGTGACTCAGCCAATTCCTTTTTCCTCTTCCTGATCAGTTTCAGGATTATTCTTTATTCACCCACTCTTTCCAAAACACAGCTTCCTTCCTTATTCTATCTGTCTATTTCACAAGCTCTTCTCTTCTCCATATCCACATACGGCCCATATTTTATGAAAATACACTAAATGGACATATGTACCGCGCAGAAGTACTTACACCTTTTTTCAGATGTTGACAGATGACGAGAGACAATATGGGTATTTAGGGTTGCCAGATTTATTTTAGGAAAAAAAGAAAAATGTTTACAAAAAAAAAATAAGGAAGATGTAAGCGAACTTCTCAGGGATTCAATAGTATCTTGATATGTATATTTGTAAGTTTAGTTAGCAGTCCGAAGACTGGTTGCAACCTCATATGTAACACCAATAAGGCATCACTCATGAGGCAACTAAACCAGGAGATAACGGGGTAGGGTGGCCAGCTTTCTTCACACTCCATTGCATATATCGCTGACTAGTAAGATACCAGTAGTTCACTAATCAGAATTTGGTAGCATATGATGGTTTACTGTTTAAGATGTAAGGTCATTACAATTCTTAACAAGTCAATAGGTCTGGTTTTTTTTAACAATTTCTTTAAATAGTGCCAACACATGTAACATTACAAAAATAAACCTCTGCGTATACGCTAATAGTCATATATATATATATATATATATACAATATAAGAATAATTGACGACAGTAACTTAGACAAATTTACGTGAACATAGAACGTGAATATTAGAAATAATATAAATTAGGTACACATATATTTTTGACAGTCACAAACTAAATAAAAAAAGTAGAACTATAAAATTCGATATAAATGGGTTTTCAGGATTGCCATAGATCCTTTAATGGTTGAAGTGACACTATTTTAGGAATGATGTCATAGATTCCTTTTTTTTTTTTTTTTTTTTTTTTTGTACGGTTAATTGTGGGATGGTATCCTTCGCTCGATCATTAAACCATGCACTTCCCTGACGCATTCCAGCTGATATTTTTCTCGAAAATACGGACTAGTATGCTCATAAATTTGTTTTTCTTTGTTGACCTCAAATGATTGGGTCTGACTCATCTCGAATCTAACAGTTGAGTACAGTATAAAGCCTTTATATATTTGATTGTTTCCAAAGATTTTCCTGTTACGTAAAGTGTATTATCTATCATAATATACAAATAACTCTTGACTCTATATATATATATATATATATATATATGATTACGGTACTGTGTAAGTGTAATAACGACACAAACATTTGTTATTATACAAAATTAAACATTAGTTAAAATTTGTTAAAAATTGGATGGATGTGAAAAAATTGCGTTTCAAAGATTTTATAATGATATTTATGAATATATTCTATTAGAATATAATATAATATTAATAAATATACTGTAACATAATAATAATAATAATAATAATAATAATAATAATAATAATAATAATACATAAAATGTAAAATACCGATAATGTAAATTGTAAACAATTTTAATAGAAACTCTTAACAAAATTCAGCGTACGCCATTATATTAATGTAATAATTATCTTACATATTTAATTTCTGCATTTTATAGTTACGCTAAATTCCTGTGAACAAGGGTTAAACATAAGAATGGGACATGTTCTTTTTTGTCGCTGTAAAGCAACTTAAGAATATTATGAAACGAATAAAATGATTACATTCTCTCCCTCCTGAATAAGTAAAGAGTTGGCTGACAACTCTTAGATTTTCTTGTCCAGTCTTGCAACACATTTACTTAAAGTTTCTTTGAGAACAGTTCGTAAAACAGCAGTGATTAATCAAAAAAAAATCTCATTCCTATCCTTTACAGTGACTGTACTATTCCTTTACAGCTTGCGCTATCTGTTGCGAATGCAATGAAGTATACTGTGATTCAGTGCTTTTGTTCCGTATTAGTACAACTACTATTCGCCAGAGGTTGACAGCAGTCAGGCACGTGGCGGCACGAACAACGCGTTTAGCGAAATTCAAATATAGAAAATTGAGTTTAAAAATTTAAAGCACCAAGTGTATAATAATGTCAATAAACGTCGGTTGAAACAGCTGATTAAAGAGACCTAGCTGCATAAAAATTTGTGGGCAGATTCTATGTCCCATATACAATTCTTTAATGCCTAAAAAGAAAAATCTAGTTTTTCAACAAAATTTCACCTCATTGCACCCTTAACAATTATACCGAAATATTCCCCTGATTTTTCAAATAATTTCACGAGTTTTAAATAAATTACTACCATAGATAAGAAAAGGGCAGTGGCTAACTTATTATTATAAATTTAAAGAAAAAATTTCCAGTTCACTGATATTATGAATCCATGTTTTACAAACAATACTTACCACAAATTCATACTGCTCGGCAGGAAGAAGGGATGTTCTTTTCTCCCCGCATTCCTAAGGGGATTACAGTTAGCTGGTAATGAAAACATTTTTATGCGAATGAATCTCTAATGTAAAAAGAGTGCATTACAAAATCAAAATATCATATTGGCTTTACTATAGAAATCGTATTAAATGAAAGAAGTTTTAGCAAATTAAAACGTGTAAAAACGTTTTGCTACCTCCATAACCCTCTGGAAAAAGAACTAAGGAAGAGATTAGTGAAGTGCTTTGTATGGTGTGTGGCAATGTATGGGGCAGAAAGTGACGAAGTGAAGCGACTAGAAACATTTGAAATGTGGCTATGGAGAAGAATAGAGCGTGTGAAATGGACAGACGGAATAAGAAATAAAACTGTGTCGGAAAGAGTGAAGAAAGAATGAGTGGAAAGAGAAAAGGGAATCGGTTGAGTCACTAGCTAAGAAGAAACTGCCTACTGAAGGTTGCATTGGAAGGAATGGTGAACGGGAGAAGAGTTTGGGAGCAGAAGAGGATATCAGATGATAGACGACATTAAGATATATGGAACGAGCAAATGCAGGGTAACTTTTGGTGCTGGACCCGGACTCATTTCACCAGCATTATCACCTTCATTTCATTCAGACGCTAAATAACCTAGATGTTGATACAGCGTCGTAAAATAACCCAATAATAGTACATTATGCAACGAGCCTATAATGATAGTAATTAAGAATAGAGTATGGATATTTATGAAACCAGCGCAAGCGAGTTTCATAATTTTCATACGAGCTTCTTAATTACCATTATAGGCGAGTTTCATACGACTTTTTATGCTCGACCATATTTCTAACTTGAAATTATCAGTATTCAGATGTATACATTTTATTTGTATCTGACAAGATCGGAAGTGACCTTGTTCTAGGTCGTGAATTGTGAGATGTGCGCAGACGCGAAAGTATTGATTTTTTCCGAGGAACAATAATGTCATTGACCTTGACGTAGTCCCGTTAAACTTGATAATATTATAACCTTGATTATTGAATTCGACATTGAAAAACGAGATGACAAACTGAACTTATTTGAATATTATTTACAATTAACGCTAATTATTATAGTAACAGAACATAACCTTCTGCGACAGTATTGGATTTCCAGCCTCAGTGACATTTCGCTAATTCTCTTTCGATTGCATATCCGAGAATAATCGATACTTGCGGTTTTATAACGGTACAAAGCTGACTTGTCATTGGCTGAACACATGTAAGCTGAGTTATCATTGGCTGAAGACCTGTACTTTAATGACATGCATTAAAGGACTGCTACCAGATGTATAATTAGTACATTTCGGCATAGTCGAGCATAAAATAAATTAAGATATATGGATCATATGCGGAGACTATGAGAAAGGCAGAAAACAGGAAAGATTGGAGAATGCTGGGTTTGTAGCGAAAGACCTGCCAGTTAATGTCATAAATTTGGAAAAACTGGCTAGTTTTGTTTCAAGCATACCAAGTAGTAATGCTCATACAAAGAGTATGTTTCATCTCATGAACAATAATTGGACAGATGTTCGAAACATGAGCATGATACATCTAATCAAATCAGAGCTGAAAACTGCAGTCGACTTCAACTATTACCAATATACGATACAAAATCTGTCTCAAAATACTCTTAATTTAAACCTAGCTACCGAAATGTAGGATAAAGTTATTTTTAGTACCGTAACTGAACCAAATAATTTGTCTATTTTCCATGAAAAATTTTGTCGATTCATTAGTCTCCCGTATTTTCTTCAAAAAAAGTTGGCAGCCTTACTTCTATGGCTACTAGTTGTAGCACAGTCACAGTCACAGTCACGAAGCTTGAGTTTATGAGGATACTAGGAACAATAGACTGTGCAGGTACTATTTCGCATTGTCTGTAATGAAGCGATAGTAGCAATCCTAGTGGTTAGCAACTACCTATGGATGCATATTTCCTACATATTGAGCTTCGTGACTGTATATACTAGACTGTGGTTGTACGTTGAATGTCATCACTTGCAATAATAGCAGATGCACTAATACACCACCATTATCCTAGTATTAGCAAAGTTCTTCATTATTAGGCTACTGATTATTAAAACATTTCCTACTTCCACTTTGTTCTATACTTACTTACTTACCGGTACTTACTTTTAAGGAACCCGGAGGTTCATTGCCGCCCTCACATAAGCCCGCCATTGGTCCCTATCCTGAGCAAGATTAATCCATTCTCTATCATCATATCCCACCTCCCTCAAATCCATTTTAATATTATCCTCTCACCTACGTCTCGGTCTCCCTAAAGGTCTTTTTCCCTCCGGCCTCCCAACTAACACTGTATATACATTTCTGGATTCGCCCATACGTGCTACATGCCCTGCCCATCTCAAACGTCTGGATTTAATGTTCCTAATTATGTCAGGTGAAGAATACAATGCGTGCAGTTCTGTGTTGTGTAACTTTCTCCATTCTCCTGTAACTTCATCCCTCTTAGCCCCAAATATTTTCCTAAGCACCTTATTCTCAAACACCCTTAACCTATGTTCCTCTCTCAAAGTGAGAGTCCAAGTTTCACAACCATAAAGAACAACCGGTAATATAACTGTTTTATAAATTCTAACTTTCAAATTTTTTGACAGCAGACTGGATGATAAAAGCTTCTCAACCGAATAATAACACGCATTTCGCATGTTTATTCTGTGTTTAATTTCCTCCCGAGTATAATTTATATTTGTTACTGTTGCTCCCAGATATTTGAACTTCTCCACCTCTTCAAAAGATAAATTTCCAATTTTTATATTTCCATTCCGTACAATATTCTCGTCACGAGACATAATCATATACTTTGTATTTTCAGGATTTACTTCCAAACCTATCTCTTTACTTGCTTCCAGTAAAATTCCCCTAAAAAAAAAAAAAGAATGGATATCTCGCGAATTCACTGTTACATGAAGTGAATTGTGTAGATTTCTAGAACATCTTCCAGGCTTGTCACAATTCTTTCTTACCCATAGCCTACTATAAAAAGACAAATCACTAATGAATTCCTATATTATTTTATTTTAATTTCTTCTTGTAACCACTACAGGCTGCCATAAACAAAGAATGTCATGATACAATAAATATAGATTAAATGCATTGAGGCTTAATGACAAGTTTATGCTAACACTGAGAAAAATAACAAATTGAAGCAAACTGAAACACACAACATTTATGTATATAATGATTCATTTGTATGTTAATTTGCAAATAAACATATTATAACACCTCAGAATTATCCTTTCTTCATACATAATATTGTAGTCTATATCACTTTGGCGTGAGGGGGACCATAGCTCTCTCATGCCCCCCTACAACTCCACCTATGGTCCTATGTATGTAATTTTTAATTCTGCCAATACCTACCAATTTGTCGGTGTAGAAGATGCACTTTTTTGTTCTCAAAATAGGCTGCATCTTACACAATGAAGGTAGGCAGGCCTACATGTACTGTTATATTTCATAGTTGCCCGCACTCTAGTTTTTTCCTTCCAATGGGTCAAAATATCCTGGCAGTAGGAACACTGTTGTAAAGCCTTTTTGAAGTGTGGTAACAGCAACAGCCTAGATCAGGCATGTCAATTGATACCCATAGGCGCAAGCACATGCTTTAGAGCTCAGGAGAGCCTGAGTGCTTTGCAACGGAAAGGAAAGAGACAGACGAAAGAGGTGGTATATGCCGCTTGGTCGAGCTATATTCAGGGATGGCCAGCACTGATTCAATGGATAAAAAGACGAGAACTTATTAAAACTGTATCCATGTTAATTTTTAGATTTGTCTGAGAAGTATAAGTGTATTATAAGTATGTAAGTTTTAATTACAATGCTCATTTTTCACAAGTTTCCTTTTTTTATTCAAAAGTAATATTTTCTCAATTTCTTTTTATAGAAAAGTGAAATTTTCAGATATAGGCCTATTTATTTAGTAACCTTACAGGTACTGAAACAATGTTTTGTAAATCTAACACATCGTAAATACGTATTACCGAAGATAATGTATTAAAATGTTTGAAAATATTTGCATGGAAAATGTTTGTAAGGAAATGAATTAACAAAGCAAATACTGTTACATCACAAATAAAAGATATGTGCCTATGTGATGGTACAACGTCAGGTCTATAGCTTCAGCAGATTTCGAGATAATTTAATATTCTGATGATAGGAAGTTGCTCACCAATATCACCTTAAAAGCATAATGCGAAAAGAGTTTTGTTATGGAATATTAGTTACATGTAAAACATATACAGCACCTAGGTAACTTTGCTTTGTACTGTAATATTGTTTTGATTAATTCACGATTACTTATAAGGCTAAAGGTACCATCAATATCAATTCCAACTTATTATGTCATACTCAATCTCTTTCTTTGGTATATCACTTTCTTTATGAATGACGTGTTTCATCCATTTAATACAGTATAGTTAAACTATTATGGAATTTATGTGAATATTCCTTCTTAACTATTTATTATATTATTAACGTTTAAAACACAACTGCAATATTAAGAAATTAGTGATAGTACTTTTGTTTTACAGACGATATAGATAATATCAAACCGAAAGAAGCTATAAAAAACGACATAAAATTTCACGTTCCGTTTGAAGTTTGCGCACCACTGTTTTCTTAATCCACCAGGCTGTTTATTCCTCTTTCCATACCTAGCACTTGATGCCCGAGCACGACGTTGAAGTCAGAAAAATGCGCTTGCTTTGACATCACTGTCCTAGATGGAAGTGAGGGTCATTTGCTCTATGAATCTGAAGATGAAGATTCTTGTTCTGATGGAGAGTTCAATGGATCCAATAAAGAAGAAACTTTCGATGACAGAATGAATTTTAAGGTTTCTGAATGTCAGTGAATAATTCTTAACTTTAATTATATTTTTCTTTAAATTTGAGTTTTTACTGGAAAATTTATTTCAATTTTTGAAGTCTTACACACCAACAAATACGGTAGGTAAATAGTAATATTAGGACTTAAGAGTTAACAAGATAAGCTGGTACATATAATACTGATCGATCTTCCTATATGTAATACCTCGCATTAAATACTTCAATCACTTTCAATTACTTAATTAGAGTTGGGATGTTATAAGAAAGCAGATGCCTTCTGCCGCCTGATGAATACGCAATGACAAAAGAAATTACGTAGTCTGTCTCAACTAATGACAATCAGTCTTTGTTCGATTCTTGTACTATGTGGATAAATAGCCTTGCTTGGATTAATTCCTGTGATTTCTAATATTTATTCCATTCTTCCATTCCATTCCTGTTCCTCACCACGGGAGTATGGAATTGGAAAATGGAAAGCAAAAGCATTAGGTTTTACACAAACAGCTGAAATTATGTTTTGGGTGCATCATTTCCTTCAGAATGAATTGCAGGGCTCAACATATCCCACGTGCTCTTCTGCTAACAATGTTGCCAACACTTTACGCAGGGTTTAAGCTATAAAATAAATAATTTGTTGCAAAAATACACAAATGAAAAATTATAATTGTGCAAATTGCGAAATGCTTGCGCAATATTATAAATAATTGTGCAGAAAGATAAAATTAATATGTAATTATGTAATTTGTCTCTTGCAGTTTTATTACTTTCAATCCATCTTATCACACTCTAGATATACTGTAAGTAAATCATTATACGTAGGTATGTTTAGAATCAATTACTGCTGAATTTACATCACATTAAAATACGCTATTTCATGGGCACTCTAAACACTGAAATTGTTGGACTGCTGCACAAATCAAAACAGAAATGGATGAAGTTCACGTGGACTCTGCACCATCATTGAAGACCATTTACTTTTGGATCAATTAATTTAAATGTGGTCGTACAAGCACTGAAGATGAAGCACGGTCCGGCCATCCAATTTTTGCCACCACACGAACATCATTGACAAAATCCATGGTATGGTAATACAACACCGCCGAATAAAAATTCGTGAGATTGTTGAGACTGTAGGCATCTCAACTGAGCGAGTGCACAACATCTTGCACGAAATATTGACAATGCTCTTTCACCAGGACAATGCTCTGTCACACACATCAGCGACCACAATGGCGAAACTGCAGGAATGGGCTTTGAATTGGTTCCTCATCCACCCTGTTCACCAGACTTGGCCCCAAGTGACTTCTTCCTATTCCCTAACTTGAAAATTTGGCTTGGTGAGAAGAAATTCTTATCAAATCAGGAAGTGGTCATCGCCATCAATGAGTATTTTTCAGAGTTTGAAAGAACCTATTTTTCTGAAGGGATGAAAAAGCTGGAAATTCCCTGGACTAAGTGTATAGCCATCAATGGAAACTATGTCGAGAAATAAAGTGAGTTCATGAAACAAACATTTTTCTTGCTTTTTACCAGACTTATCAAATCGAAATATAGGAGTATTAATATAGGAGTAGGAGTATGTATTTCATTATTACTATCTGGTGGAGTATGAAAAGTCTCGGCCTTCCCTCCACTCTCGTCCCCCACTTGCCTGTCTTACCCCACACAAAGCGACCAGTTCGGGCTTTCGTACGCTATCAGGCAGTACTTCGGTTTCCAGTGGCGTAGCATGAAATTTTGAGCAGGGGAAGCTAACTCAAGTTGTCTTTCATGTACATATGAGAAAACGTATTACAAAAATATAATCAATGTCAAGTCAGCAGTCCGAAGATTGGTTGGAACCTCGTAAGTAACACCAATAAGTCACGACCTCAAATGGTACGTAGTAAAATATGATTTCATGGTTTACTCATATCTCTAACAAATAGACACGGCCATTTGTTTTTTAAATCGCACTTTTGTTCGTAAGTCAGTCTTGATAATAGAATTGTCCTAAAAATTCAAGTAAATCGGTGTCAGGAACTGTTATTTCACTCATTATTTATTATATCAGCCACAATGCACACTAACACTTCAACTGAACACAACTCACGAAAGGGATAACTCGGAAACTTTCAATGTCAAAGCTAGCTTCTTGCGAGCCTTGCGGCCAGGGTAGCTTAGTTAGAAAGGGATGGAAAATCTGCGGGGTGGGTTACACAGGAGAATGAGTGAAAGAAACCAGTCTGCTTGGAAGCTGGTGTGTGCAGGTTTCTTGTTTACTGCTGCATCACAAATCATCCTGAGCTGCCGCATCACAATATTTAACGCATAAATATAAACTCTATTAAAATTAATAAATAATTTTGTTCATAAACTGCAGGTTCATTATGAAGTTATTATTAACTGGGGAAGCTGAGCTTTTTAGCTTACAATGACGCTACGCCACTGCCGGTTTCTACCACATGCAGAAAGCCAACAACTTCCGCTCTTTCATTTTTGTTTGCCTCATCCAAGGCTGTATTTCCCTTAGCATTTTTCATGGTAGCATCAGCACCGTGTTCCAGTAAGAACTGCACTACAGACAAGTGACCGTGAAATGCTGCCTTGTGCAATGGTGTGTTTAGTTCTTTGTTGCAAACATTAACTTGTGCTCCATATGTAAGCAGTACACGACATGCTTCAAGATGACCATCTCGTGCCGCCCAATACAATGGAGTGTTTTGCCACTTATCGCAGAAATTCACCTGTGCTCCAAATCTAAGCAATAATTCACACAATTCAGGGTGACCGCTTAGTGCTGCCCTGTGGAGTGCAGTGTCGCACTTCGCTCCTCCAGTCAAACTCACCTGAGCTCGAGCAGGAATTAGCACCTTACTCACGTCCAGCTGGCCTTTCTCTGCTGCCAGATGTAAGGGTGTACTACCGTCACCACATTTAGCATTTATATGAGCGCCAGAATTCACGAGGATATTAACTGTGTCTGTGTGTCCTGATTCTGCTGAGAAGTGCAGAAGAGTACAGTCGCGTCTGTATTTCATGTCAACATCAATTTTGCTGTCAATAAGCAACTGCAGTGCTGCGCTAAATCCACTTTTTGCAGCTGCTTCTGCTTTGTCTCTGTCACTCAAAGACAATAATTTTAAAAACTGCTCCAGTTGTGGACACTTTCGAGTCACTGTTTCTGCTCTCTAGAAAAGAAACAAGAAATTAATATTACTGCCGGTTAGGATTCCATTCTACACGATATTTTAAAAAACCAGAAATGTTTCCAGTAATATGTATTACAAAAAATATTGACAACAGATATAGCCTAAGGAAATTCCAATAATTGCGTGAAACATCTAGGGCCAATACTCGAATTATAGTAATTTACACGTAATCAGATTTTCTACACAAGAAATATATGCTAACTCCTATACAAAGTTTCATAGAAATCTGGTATATAGTGTAAATTTTCATGAAAATCTCTTACATAGTAGAAAAATTATTAGTTTTGAATAATTTCAAGGGAAAAATTGTTCCAGGGCCGGGTATCGATCCCGGGACCTCTGGTTGAACGTACCAGCGCTCTGCCAACTGAGCTACCCGGGAACTCCACCCGACACCGTCTCAACTTTTCCCTTTATATCCACACAACTCGCGTGGGCTGACGAAACACCAGAGACCCACATCGAGTGCACACAATCTCTGTGTGACTTGGAATTGTGGTTTTCTGTTAACGTACACAGTGACGTATATATTATGCAACTCTAGTCTTTCAGGTAAAGCTCCCTGTAAAGCAGATTTGAATAATTTCAAGGGAAAAATTGTTCCAGGGCCGGGTATCGATCCCGGGACCTCTGGTTGAACGTACCAGTGCTCTGCCAACTGAGCTACCCGGGAACTCCACCCGACACCGTCTCAACTTTTCCCTTTATATCCACACAACTCGCGTGGGCTGACGAAACACCAGAGACCCACATCGAGTGCACACAATCTCTGTGTGACTTGGAATTGTGGTTTTCTGTTAACGTACACAGTGACGTATATATTATGCAACTCTAGTCTTTCAGGTAAAGCTCCCTGTAAAGCAGATTTGAATAATTTCAAGGGAAAAATTGTTCCAGGGCCAGGTATCGATCCCGGGACCTCTGGTTGAACATACCAGCGCTCTGCCAACTGAGCTACCCGGGAACTCCACCCGACACCGTCTCAACTTTTCCCTTTATATCCACACAATCGATACCCGGCCCCGGAACAATTTTTCCCTTGAAATTATTCAAATCTGCTTTACAGGGAGCTTTACCTGAAAGACTAGATTTGCATTATTACTTTTGTCTAAAACTACCTTCTATAAAGCGTTAGTTCCTCTTAAACAAGCAGAACTTGCTGGCCATGTTGCCAGCAATGCACAAGTACACTGCTTCTAACAGAATACAAACAAGGTAATGCATACAACCAGTATAAGAGAGTAAAATCAGATTCTTCGCCTTGGGTGATAATTTCTACAAGTGCATTAATTTGTTTTTTCTCTCGTGTGCTATATAATATTTTATCCATTACTGTTATCTAAATTTTATGGCTGGTATTAAAATTTAATTTTAAATTTTAGGTCTTTTCATTGTAATACGTTATTTTGTGGAGAAGTTATAAATGAATTAAAGTATGGATTTTATTGTTGCTAAGAACAGCTGGAAGAGCAGTTTGACTTCAGAAAGGGAAAAGGTTCGAGAGATGCAATTGGACCGCTATGAACAATCGGCGAAAGATACCTCGAGAAGAATTAAGAAGTGTATATAGTATTCGTGGGCCTAGAGAAAGTGTTTGACAGAGTGGATTGAAATAAAGTGATGATGATGATGATGATGATGATAATAATAATAATAATAATAATAATAATAATAATAATAATAATAATAATAATAATAATAATATATTTGTCAGTGTACAAGGCCTAGATATGACATAGTCAGGTTTGATAATACACACACGCATACATACACTCACACATCCACAAACAAATAAACTTAGCACAAATAAATATAGATAAGTAAACAAATAATTATAAGCAAATAAACATACACTGAGAAATAAACAGAGTATGATGTATGTTAACACATTTATATAAGGACAAAAGGAATAATTAAAATACAAAGAGAAAAATTAAAATATAAAGAAAGGGTTACATCAATAAATTTAGGAATGCAGTTACATTCTCAGACTCCAAAGCAGCTATTCTATCCATCGTCTCTAAACACACACCTTCATCTCAAACAGTAGAAATAGCTAAAATGCTCTCTCAATTAATATCACTCAATAAAAGAATTGTATTCCAATGGATACCATCCCATTGTGGAATCCTGGGAAACGAGAATGCGGATGCTTTAGCAAAGAAGGGCAGCACTGCTACTTACAGACCTGTTACTAAATCTACGTATTACTCTGTGAAAAGATTTATTAAATCTACATACTTAGACTTCAACAAACAAAATTTGATAACACAATCCCATGGGAAAAAATGGGACTCTCTGCATCAAAATCCACAGTTAATTCCCGATTTACCACGAAAATCGTCTGTAGCTGCATTTAGATTGGCAACAGGCCATGATTGTTTGGCCAAACACCTGCATAGAATTGGAATATATCAGTCCCCTAACTGCCCATTGTGCAACTCAAACCAAGAAATGGATTCGGAACACCTCAAAATCTGTGCTTCATTGGCTGGTCATGATAATATCTTTGAAAAATATTGGAGTGGAGTCAAATGACATTATTGTCAAACGCCTGGCATTAGAAAACAACAACAACATTTCTAAAATACAATACTTGCATCACATCCCATGAATTCATTCACTGAATAGAAAGGTCTGTTCAGCAACCATCTATGTATGCAGGACTTAAACCTATTTATTGGTATCTTTCTCGCCTCCAATGGTAGCTTATTAAATATATTTATGCCATTAAAAAATAAAATATTTGAGCTCACGCTCATTCTCCACCTTGTGTAATCTAATTGATCTTTATTTCTATATAAGACAACGAGTGAAATTCAGGATATGTGAAGCAATTCTGTTTCAATTGGTTGAGGGAAAAATTCGGAAAAAACACTAACGAGCAGTGGCGTAGCATGAAATTTTGAGCAGGGGAAGCTAACTCAAGTTGTCTTTCATGTACATATGAGAAAATGTATTACAAAAATATAGTCTTAAAATAAATAATAGTCAATGTCAACTCAGCAGTCGAAGATTGGTTGGAACCTCGTAACACCAATAAGGCATGACCTCAAATGGTACGTAGTAAAATATGATTTCATGGTTTACACATATCTCTAACAAATAGACAGGGTCATTTGTTTTTTAAATCGCACTTTTGTTCGTAAGTCAGTCTTGATAATAGAACTGTCCTAAAAATTCAAGTAAATTGGTGTCAGGAACTGTTATTTCACTCATTATTTATTATATCAGCAGCAATGCACACTAACACTTCAACTGAACAAACCCTCACGAAAGGGATAACTCGGAAACTTTCAATGTAAAAGCTAGCTTCTTCCGTGCCTTGCGACAAGGGTAGTTTAGTTAGAAAGGGATGGAGAATCTGCGGGATGGGTTACACAGAAGAATGAGTGAAAGAAACCAGTCTGCTTGGAAGCTGGTGTGTGCAGGCTTCTTGTTTACTGCTGCATCACAAATCATCCTGAGCTGCCGCATCACAATATTTAACGCATAAATATAAACTCTATTAAAATTAATAAATAATTTTGTTCATAAACTGCAGGTTTATTATGAAATTATTATTATTAACTGGGGAAGCTGAGCTTTTTAGCTTACATTGACGCTACGCCACTGCAAACGAGGTAACTTATCTCAACCAAGATTTGAACCTGGGCTCCTCAGACGTGCTAACCATTACTCCACAGTGGTTGACGTGAAAGGCTGCACAAAATTAGGTCAAATAAGGAATGGTTATATTAGAGAAGAATTAAACATCGGATCAGTAAGTAATAAAATAATAGACAATGGATAAAACTGAACAGAAAATTCGTTAAGAATGGAAGACAATACATTTCCTAAAGCAGTTTTAATCTATATCCCGAGGGGAAGAAGAGATCAAGTGCAACTCAGGAAACACTGGAGACAGCTGCGAAGCCAGAACAGGCAAGGTGCCTAAACCATAAAGTGGAGGAGAAGATGATCGCCACCGGTGTAGCTCAGTCGGCTAAGGCGCTTGCCTGGCGATCCGGAGTTGGGCTCGGGCATAGGTTCGATTCCCGCTTGAGCTGATTACCTGGTTGGGTTTTCCCGAGGTTTTTCTCCAACCGTAAGGCAATGTCAGGTAATCTATGGCGAATCCTCAGCCTCATCTCGGCAAATACCTCTCACTACCAGCAATTCTATCGACACTAAATAACCACGCAGTTGATATAGCGTCGTTAAATAATCAACTAAAAAAAAAAGATGATGACGACGATGTATTAAGTATTCTTGACAGCTTCCTCTGATTGGTAACAGAATACACATTACAAAAGCGTAAACTGTGTAAAGAGCAGTAGGATGTTGTGAACCGCGTTTGGTAAGCAACTACCAGTATATAGGCAGTAAGAGTCGAACTACTGTTCAGAGATATTGCATGGATACAGGAGATGTTTACGTAAATTTGACGTCACCACACGACATTGCTAATCTATACTAATAATAAATCTGTAGCCGACATTTTTCTGGTAATTTTCGATTTTCCAAAAATAATTGGTCCTAACATATATAATTAACCACCCTGAAACCGAAAATCGCTTTTTTGACATTTTTGTTTGTATGTCTGTCTGTCTGTCTATCTGTCTGAATGTTTGTTACCTTTTCACGCGATAATGGCTGAACCGATTTATATGAAAATTGAAATATAAATTAAGTTCGTTGTAACTTAGAATTTAGGCTATATGGCATTCAAAATATTTTATTTAAAAGGGGGGTTATAAGGGGGCTTGAATTAAATAAATCGAAATATCTCCCTTATTATTAATTTTCATGAAAAATATTACATAACAAAAGTTTCTTTAAAACTAATTTCCAATTAGTTTTATTCTATGCAAAATTTTGATAGGACCGATATTTAATGAGATAAATGAGTTTCAAAATTACAATAGCAACGCCATATAAGGTGGTGTAATGAAATAAAAAACAAATGACTTCGTCTATAAGGGGCCTTGGACAACAACAATCGAAAGATATTAAACATAGCCTACAGAGAATGTTTCAGTGTTTGTATGAAGTAATGTCGGAAGCTAAATTAACCGATTTGTATAATTAATTATTAATTCACCATTGGAAAGTGTAGTTTCTCTAGATGGACATAATGCTATAATGTTATTACAGTAACTTCTGACTGAATCGAGGACAGGTAAGATTAAAATAGCTTCTTATGCACAGAAAACTTGATAGGCTATTCTGTACATTCGTTTCCTGGATTTCCTAAAATAATTTTTATGACCTAAGGGGTGGTCTCTGGATCAAAATGATCGCATTTTAATTTTATTAATACAATTTTAATACAATTGTCCTATTTTAATTATGTAATTACTTTATATTTATTTCTAACAGGTGCAGCGGAGCGCACGGGTACGGCTTGTAAGAAAATATGTGGCATATTTCAGAACACGTGACATCAGTATTTAAGGGCAGTGTATCAATTACAAAGTTATCTAGCGTTTTTTAAATTGATATTGAGATGAGACGGAAGATTCGCCTGCATTTGTAAAATCTCAGGAAAAAAAACTCAACCACATAATCAGCCTAAGCGCGATTCGAACCCATGCCCGAAAACAGCCTCGGATCAGGAGACTATCTCCTTGCCCTTGAACTAAGCTGTGACCATGAATAATGTTTCAAACATATTTTTCCATTTGTATACAATATATCATTCATTCTTCTCCTTATCTTATCTTACACATTGTCATTTCTTTTAAATCATGTTTGCTAAACGGATTATGATTCATAAGAGATATTATTGTCGAAGACTTCCTCTATAGGGTGTAACAGAATAACTATTCCTAATTTTCTGATGTGATAAGAGGTCATGAAAATAAACAATTTTTCTTAATAAAGTAGTGTCCGTATCATTAGAAACTTCCCTTCAAATTTCGAACAGCAGATAGATACTAATAAAAGAAAATTATTACCAGTAACTGTAAGTGTTTGAACAACAGTACTGCCGGCATTTGTAAAGAGGCATTGATTGCCTTCTTCTGTGAATCAATATTTTGTCACATGACATGCCAAGCAAGTCATTGTCAGAGGCTGCTGCGCCAACTGCAACAGTGTTACCTAATTAAGCCAGGATTTACTCAATTTTTCGATAATAATAATAATAATAATAATAATAATAATAATAATAATAATAATAATAATAATAATAATAATTTACTTACTTACTTATGGCTTTAAAGGAACCTGGAGGTTCACTGCCGCCTTCACATAAGCCCGCCATAGGTCCCTATCCTGAGCAACATTAATCCAGTCCCTAGCATTATATATATATATATATATATATATATATATATATATATATATATAACTATAATATAACATAATATATAAATTTAGGTAAACATCTCCTGTATCCATGCAACATAATATATATACTTACTGGCTTTTAAGGAACCCGGAGGTTCATTGCCGCCCTCACATAAGCTCGCCATTGGTCCCTATCCTGAGCAAGATAAATCCATTCTCTATCATCATATCCCACCTCCCTCAAATCCATTTTAATATTATCTTCCCATCTACGTCTCGGCCTCCCTAAAGGTCTTTTTCCCTCCGGCCTCCCAACTAACACTCTATATTCATTTCTGGATTCGCCCATACGTGCTACATGCCCTGCCCATTTCAAACATCTGGATTTAATGTTCCTAATTATGTCAGGTGAAGAATACAATGCGTGCAGTTCTGTGTTGTGTAACTTTCTCCATTCTCCTGTAACTTCATCCCTCTTAGCCCCAAATATTTTTCTAAGCACCTTATTCTCAAACACCCTTAACCTATGTTCCCCTCTCAAAGTGAGAGTCCAAGTTTCACAACCATAAAGAACAACCGGTAATATAACTGTTTTATAAATTCTAACTTTCAGATTTTTTGACAGCAGACTGGATGACAAAAGCTTCTCAACCGAATAATAACAGGCATTTCCCATATTTATTCTGCGTTTAATTTCCTCCCGAGTAAGACGAAAGATGGACATACAGAGCCACCATGTGGGACCCGCGCACAGGAGACTGGCACAGAGGCAGACCAAGGAAGAGGTGGGCAGACTTCTACACAACACAAGCAGGCCAGCAATGGTCCAGAATAGCAAGAAGCAGGGGAACATGGAGAACAATTGGAAGTCGACTACAAATGAAGACAGTGCCAGCCACAAACAACATCCCAAGTTGACTCAGTGATAGTGCATTCAATATAATCAAAGTGTTAGTGAAATCAAATTAATCAAAGTGACAGCGAAATCAACTCCAACCAGACAAAGAAACACTAGACACAACCTAATGCGGAGTAGCTCACCGCGTTAGTGAAACAGAGCTACTCTCTAGCAGGAGGCCTTTGCCCTTCAAGGGACACATTAGGCTATTATTATTATTATTATTATTATTATTATTATCATTTATATTTGTTACTGTTGCTCCAAGATATTTTAACTTCTCCACCTCTTCAAAAGATAAATTTCCAATTTTTATATTTCCATTTTGTACAATATTCTGGTCACGAGGCATAATCATATACTGTGTCTTTTCGGGATTTACTTCCAAACCTATCTCTTTACTTGCTTCCAGTAAAATTCCCGTGTTTTCCCTAATCCTTTATGGATCATAATAAATATATATATATATATATATATATATATATATATATATATATATATATAATTATAATAATAATAATAATAATAAAACCAATTTTTTTATATTGTCTACCTACTGTAAAATTAGTTCTCTATGTGCATAGTCAAATATCTTGGAGCAACAGTAACAAATATAAATGATACTCGGGAGGAAATTAAACGCAGAATAAATATGGGAAATGCGTATTATTATTCGGTTGAGAAGCTCTTATCATCCAGTCTGCTGTCCAAAAATCTGAAAGTTAGAATTTATAAAACAGTTAAAACTTAAGCTCCTAGTTCACATTTAAATTTGGCTCATCTATCTTACTGTAATCATTACTATTCTTATATGGCAACCCAGGATGCCTGGGCAGACTATTTCTTGAAATAAATTATATATACCGGTTCTTCTCTATGGTTGTGAAACTTGGACTCTCACTCTGAGAGAGGAACATAGGTTCAGGGTGTTTGAGAATAAGGTGCTTAGGAAAATATTTGGTGCTAAGCGGGATGAAGTTACAGGAGAATGGAGAAAGTTACACAACACAGAACTGCACGCATTGTATTCTTCACCTGACATAATTAGGAACATTAAATCCAGACGTTTGAGATGGGCAGGGCATGTAGCACGTATGGGCGAATCCAGAAATGCATATAGAGTGTTAGTTGGGAGACCGGAGGGAAAAAGACCTTTAGGGATGCCGAGACGTAGATGGGAGGATATTAAAATGGATTTGAGGGAGGTGGGGTATGATGATAGAGACTGGATTATCTTGCACAGGATAGGGACCAATGGCGGGCTTATGTGAGGGCGGCAATGAACCTTCGGGTTCCTTAAAAGCCATTTGTAAGTAAGTAAGTATGTGCATAGTCTGAAGGAATGAGTTTTTCTTTAACTCTTAATTAGGTTTATTGCTTGCAAACAAGGCTTCCTGGCATATTTTATGAGTTCTAAGGTAGAAAACGCGTATGTGACATGAGGCAGATTTCTTTCTGAGTACGGTACTTCGATACAACTGTTAATCTCATTTGACTAGTGCTTCATTCTCATTATCATACCATCTCGACAGTTAAATACACCTTTAAATAATGTAATAAAAGTATTCTGCAACATTAATCATGCAACAAAAGGAAGTAATCACTCACTGTTGTCTGCTCATTCTTCACAGATTGTTCAGTGAGTTCTTTACAACGCTTCTCCAAATCCTGTCGGAGCTGTTGTTCCTCTTCCAGTTTCTTTCTTATCGTACTCAGTTCTGCTTCCTTATCTTGTAACATCCTTTCTTTATCTTCCAATCTACTTTTCAGGAGTGCCATCTGCTCAGACTTATTATTCACTGTCAATTCCTCTATGATTTTATCTGCTTCCAGTTTGCGTGTTGATAGTTCTTCAAATCTTTCCTTAAGGAGTTGAACTTCCTGAAGAAGAGGGAATAGCTGCCTCACTTGTTCCTCTAGGGTTTGTACCCGTAGCTGAAGCTGGCGTACTGCAAGAGGTTTTGCCATACTGCACATAAAATAAAGCAAAAAAGATAATTAATTAATTGATTAACTAGCGGACTTACTCGTGTTAATTATGTAAGCTTGTGCGGCTTACAGCTGTTTCAGTGCTTCACGCACCATCCTCAGAGCCTACTAGATCTCGGCGTCATCTCGAACTTCTCTGCATGATATGTGGGTGTGTTTGATTGTTGAAAGGTGTTGAAGAGTGGAGTCAAATAGTGTGTGTGTACTGAAATTGATCTGTGTGTTGAGAATTTGATCGGGGTGTGTTTGTATATTTCATATTGTTCTAGTGTGTTGAGTTTTTGGTTCTTGGGTTGTATGTGTAGGATTTCCATGTCCGTATTTATGTTATTGTATGTATGGTTTGCATTGGTTATGTGATTGGCGTATGTAGATATATTGTGTCCTCTGGTTATTGCTTTAATGTGTTCTTTGTAGCGTGTTTGGAATGATCTGCCTGTCTGTCCTATGTAGAACTTATCGCAACTATTACATGTGAGTTTGTATACACCTGTGTGGTCGTATTTATTTGTTTGTGTTTTTTGTGTGTTGAGATGTCTTTGTTGTGTGTTTTCTATAGGCTCCGAGGATGGTGCGTGAAGCACTAAAACAGCTGTAAGCCACACAAACTTACATAATTAACACGAGTAAGTCCGCTAGTTAATCAATTAATTAATTATATTCAAGTGTTAAAAGTAGTGTACGCAAGATTCAAAATGGATGAAAAAAGATAAATTAATTTCCACAATCACAGTTAAAACTGGTGGTTGAGATGTATGAATGTTCAAGTTATCTAGATTGCTGCAAAATATTACCTAATAGAAAAATTAATAAGTGGAATTTACAAAAATAAATAAATAAAATGAATGCTTTTGTTAGATTATGAATAGCATCACACAATCCTGCCAAAATTAATTTTCCTAGTGTTAAGATTATAGAGTGTAAATTTCACTTAGGACCAGGGTGCGAATTAAGATTTCTGATGAGGGGAGGATAGAGAATATCTATACTAATAATAAATCTGTAGCCCACATTTTTCTGGTAATTTTCGATTTTCCAAAAATAATTACAATATATACAATATACAATTAACCACCCTGAAACCGAAAATCGCTTTTTTGAAATTTTTGTTTGTATGTCTGTCTGTCTGTCTGTATGTTTGTTGCCTTTTCACGCGATAATGGCTGAACGGATTTCGATGAACATTGGAATATAAATTAAGTTCGTTGTAACTTAGATTTTAGGCTATATGGCATTCAAAATACATTATTTAAAAGGGAGGTTATAAGGGGGCCTGAATTAAATAAATCGAAATATCTCGCTTATTATTGATTTTTGTGAAAAATGTTACATAACAAAAGTTTCTTTAAAAATAAATTCCGATAAGTTTTATTCCTTGAAAAATTTTGATAGGACTGATATTTAATGAGATAAATGAGTTTTAAAATTAAAATAACTGCCATCTAAGGCCGTGTAATGAATTAAAAAACAAATGACTTCGTCTATAAGGGGCCTTGGACAGCAACAATCGAAAGCTATGAAAGATAGCCTACAGATAATGTTTCTGTGTTTGTATTAAGTAATATCAGAAGCTAAATTAACCGATTTGTATAATTAATTATTAATTCACCATTGGAAAGTGTAGTTTCTCTAGAGGGACATAATGCTATAATGTTATTACAGTAACTTCTGAGTGAATCGAGGACAGGTAAGATTAAAATAGCTTCTTATGCACAGAAAACTTGATAGGCTATTCTGTACATTCGTTTCCTGTATTTCCTAAAATAATTTTTATGACCAAATGAGTGGTCTCTGGATCAAAATGATCGCATTTTAATTATGCACATACAATTTAAATTAAGTAACATAATAAACGATTTATCCTTATATCAAACACGAATGTTCCCTGGATCAAATGTCCTATTTTAATTATGTAATTACTTTATATTTATTTCTAACGGGTGCAGCGGAGCGCACAGGTACGGCTAGTCATATATAAAATTATTATTATTATTATTATTATTATTATTATTATTATTATTGTCCTCATTCGATACGGCTCAACGCTTGGTCGAATTGAGTTGCTTGTCTTGCTCTTAATAATAATAATTTATTTTATTTATTTTATATTATTTATTTAGAATATTAATGTGCAAAACAACAGCACAAGGCCAATTACAGTTTAGCACAAGATACAGAACAAAACAAAACAACAAATGATGATGAGAATGAATGATAGAAAATGGCAGTGAGATGAAAATACAATCAATATAATAGTCTACATTAATCATTGACCAAATGCAACAAAATAAATAGCACAAATAATTATTAAAATTAGTACAGTGAGATAATTAAAATAATGGCAATTAAATAAAATGAATTACAAATGAATTAATGAAGTCATATAAATGAAGACTGGAATAATATAAGACACAGTGCATACAAATAATTATTAAAATTAGAGACAAATACAAATAAACAATAATGACAAAATGAATAGATAATTACAAAAATACATGATACAGAAAAGCTAAATACAACACAAACGAAGTTAAAAATGAATGTGCTTAATATAAGAATAGCCAAACAACAAACTATACATTAAACGGATCTGAAGTACATGGTCTCTCCATCACTGGCAGTACACGGCACATAGATATAATAGCTTTCAAGGAATCTACAAGATCTGGATACATGATTGATCCCACTGTGCGTTTCGAAATGGATGAGGAACAGCCAGCAGAAGTGGATAATGAAAAAAAGAATATCTACAATCCTACCATTCCCTATAACCTCAAAAAATACCAGCTAAAAGAGCTTGAAGTAATCGGACTTCTGGTTGGAGCAAGAGGTACCGCTACTCTCTTCATGAAAGATGTGTTTAAGAGGCTTGGAATACCTGCATCTATTATTCCGATTGTAACCTTAGCTGCATTGAAAGGATCAATTGCTCTCCTGAAGAATCACCTATATTCGCAATCAAACTAAGTTCAGTAGCATTCTTTACTTTTTTGTAACACTTATCTTTCTAAAATTAGGTATATTTCCACTAATCTCAAAAAAAAAAATATTTGCAGCTATGTACTTGTAAGAATTTCATTGTTAAAACAAAATTAATGGCTTTTCATGAACTTGTAAAAATTTCTATGGTTAAGTACTCTTTGTTCCTTGTGGCAGCTCACGAATGGTGAGAAGATATATACATTTTTTATAATGTAAATTGGCAGCTTTCATGCATCTGACAACTGGAGAGAGAGATTTAGGCTTATAGATATAAAAAAAAGTTTTTAAAATCTTAAACCTTTCGAAGGGGCCCGAAAGTAGATATTGCTTATGAATAATAATAATACTAATAATAATAATAATAATAATAATAATAATAATAATAATAATAATATTCATGAGCAGGCTTAAGATAAGAGTGTAATTCATAAGTTACTGATTGCTGTCAGTTTTCCGGTGATGATAATACACCAATATTATTTTCTTTGCTTCTTTATACTGTACTTTATAAAGTAAGTTATATTTGTATTATTTTTTGTGGGTTATTTTACGACGCTTTATCAACATCTTTGGTTATTTAGCGTCTGAATGAGATGAAAGTGATAATGCCGGTGAAATGAGTCCGGGTTCCAGCACCGAAAGTTACCCAGCATTTGCTCATATTGGGTTGAGGGAAAACCCCGGAAGAAACCTCAACCAAGTAACTTGCCCCAACCGGAAATCGAACCCGGGCCACCTGGTTTCTCGGCCAGACACGCTGACCGTTACTTCAAGGTGTGGACTACTTGTATTAAAACAATTATATTTTGTGAGGGAGATGGAAGTTATCCCTGGAGGGGATGTTAATATGAATTTATGAGAGGGGGATAACTCTCCAACAGGGGTAATCCCCCCTGCGCCCTGCTTAGGACAGAGTTGGGTTAGGAAAATTAAAGGAAACACGATATCAAATCAGGAGCTCCGGAACAAAATATCTGAAATTCGAAAGTGGTCAAAACTTTTATTTTTTGGTCTTTCCTATTTGCCATCATAAGAGGCATCAGATGCTTTTGCAGAACCAATATCACAGGCCCCTCCTTTTAGTGAGTGTTTTGCATTTTCTCATTACTTATATTCTGGAAAACTGTACCATATTGAAACATAAATCTTCTCCCCTAAATCATGCGCTGAAGCACTACAATTTTGAACTGTACGAACTATAAATACCGTAAACTGGGGTTACTTTGAACACAGAGGAAACTTTGACCATTTTTTCAGAAAATCATATTTAGGTTTCTACATGCTGCATTTATTATAGATGGAGGTAAATTATCATAAAATCATTTTCATACCAAATTTACCTTCATCTATAACAAGTGTAGCATGTAGAAACCTAAATATTATTTTCTGAAAAAAATGGTCAGAGTTTCATCTGTGTTCAAAGTAACCCCAGTTTACAGTACAGCAGAATTTTACCACAATGACTGTAACATTAATTTTGTAATACATATCCTATCTTCATGGTCGTAGATGCGTTAAAATAAAACACAGACTACATATGAGGTGCTAAAAAATAAATGACAAGGACAATAAAAAAAGAAACAGAATAGACAAACACGTAATATATAAATTATAGACATCAGCTCAAAGAATTTTGAGTGACCACAAGGGTCCTGAATACAATAAACATGTGCAATATAATGTGATGTGATACATTAAAGAAAAAAGAAAGTTAATTGTTTAAGGCAAATATAAGTGGATTAATTGAAATACAGATGATGATTTAATATTTGAAGAGAATCCTTGATAATATTTATAAGAATAGACATTACATAATCAAAAGGAATGTGAAGTACCTTAAGATAATTCCATGTGAATTTTGTGATTGAACCTCTACTGCCAAACAGCAAACCAATGACAGACCATTGTTTAAGAGGGACGTTGTACTTTTGAGAAAGATACGGCAGACAAGGTTCATATATGGACTTCTTCTCAATATCAACTTCGGTGGCCTGATTTAGGTTTCTTTCGAATCGGATCAGTATGAACAATACACTTCAAACAAGATATCCCATATACAGTAAGTTATTTGAGAATGTGATACCAGTATCAAAAATAGGTGATCAAAGATTTAAATTTTCATTAGTGTTGCTTACTTACTTACTTACAAATGGCTTTTAAGGAACCCGAAGGTTCATTGCCACCCTCACATAAGCCCGCCATCAGTCCCTATCCTGTGCAAGATTAAGCCAGTTTCTATCATCATACCCCACCTCCCTCAAATCCATTTTAATATTATCCTCCCATCTACGTCTCGGCCTCCCTAAAGGTCTTTTTCCCTCCGGTCTCCCAACTAACACTCTATATGCATTTCTGGATTCGCCCATACGTGCTACATGCCCTGCCCATCTCAAACGTCTGGATTTCAAGTTCCTAATTATGTCAGGTGAAGAATACAATGCGTGCAGTTCTGTGTTGTGTAACTTTCTCCATTCTCCTGTAACTTCATCCCGCTTAGCCCCAAATATTTTCCTAAGCGCCTTATTCTCAAACACCCTTAACCTATGTTCCTCTCTCAGAGTGAGAGTCCAAGTTTCACAGCCATATAGAAGAACCGGTAATATAACTGTTTTATAAATTCTAACTTTCAGATTTTTGGACAGCAGACTGGATGATAAGAGCTTCTCAACCGAATAATAACACGCATTTCCCATATTTATTCTGCGTTTAATTTCCTCCCGAGTGTCATTTATATTTGTTACTGTTGCTCCAAGATATTTGAATTTTTCCACCTCTTCGAAGGATAAATCTCCAATATTTATATTTCCATTTCGTACAATATTCCCGTCACGAGACATAATCATATACTTTGTCTTTTCGGGATTTACTTCCAAAACGATCGCTTATATAATATATTAGGCATATACAATTCTGTTATTTAACAATGACGAAAAGGGACATGAAAACAGGGCGTAACTTGAAACTCCTATCCCCATGGCTGGTGTTAATTACTGAAATAAAACCCTCTTCTCTTTTTTCCGCCGGCGTTAACTTTTAGAAAACTTGATGATGATGATGATGATGATGATAATAATAATAATAATACAAAAAATGAAGCCGTCTGGGGATCTAATGAGCGAGCAGACTATAGTATCCAAGAGCATTGGTGTGATGGAGCTGCTCTAGAAAAACTATCTACACTTCTTAAGCCACTTTTAGGTGGTGCAATTGTCTTTTTTTTTTTGCTGTGTACAGTAGGCCACGTGCTTGATACTAAAAGTAGAAATAATTCTGCATTTAAGAATTCTTTATGCGAAACATGGCGGTCCTTGGACATAAACTGAATATTCAGTTTATGCAAGAAACAGTTTTGAAAAGGAATCAATTAGAAGTGATTTAGAATTCATCGTTATGTGTTTTTGTTTTCAAAATATAAACTATTAATTTTTTTTACTAAACGTTATCATATGAGTATTTCATGTATATAATTTACAGATAAATAGACTCAGAGATAGCCTACTGAATTAAGCAAAATCCACACACAATTCAGATAAATCGCTGCAGTCATTAGTGTTGCTGTGCGAAGAAATTTAAAATAAGTCTATTTATGTGTTGAAATAAAAAAAATTAAAGTGCGACGAAATGACCAATTTTATTAGGCTTTTAAGCTGGACACGGTGTACTTAAATTCCCTGCGTATTTTAGCTAGTTCCTTAAGCACATAATTTTCATTCACACAAATTTTCTTATGTATACATGACAACCAGTACATCAAAGCGCTTCCCTCCCCCTGTGCTGTTCCTAAATTAGACATAAGTTTCCTTAGTGATGAAAATGATCTTTCACAAGTATGAATGGTTACAGGGAAAATTGCCATTATTGTGAACAGGTTGTGAATTACTGGAAGTACGTAAGTCACTGTTATTATAATGTTGTAGAGCTTTAACAGCGTTCTTTATTTTTTTAGGACTCTGGGAGGAGGGGGTTTACCCCCCAAAACCCCCCCTCGCTGCGCCAGTGACATACAATATGATAAGAATTAAAGAAAGGAAATAAATAAGAATAGCAAGATACGTAACACTGAAGTTTTAGAGAGAAGAAAATGTTTGAAACCATCAAATAAATAAACCAACCGAGAATTAAAATAAATAATCTTCTCAAAAACGTTTTTTAAACATTTTTCAAAACACTGGGTATTTGATAAAACTTTGTATTCTAAAGGAAGTTATTAAAAAATGTTTAATCCCTTTTGTACCATAAGTTACTAAACATTTAATTTCATAATTGAGGCATTGACATGGGAAAGGTCGTAACTGCCAAAAATTCGAATTTTTAGGTTTTTCATTGAGAAGGTAGTAAATGGCCATGCCAATGCCACAGAGAAGTAGTATGTCCGTATGTAATGAAACGAGGTTGGAAACGTAGTCACTAGATGTTGTAAGTTGTATGTGCACAGCTGTTGGCGCGGAGAAGGTAGTAACTCCTTTTACAACATCAGAGTGATATGGGCTGATAACTGTGCAGGGCAGAATAAGAATCGGATGATTCTAATGGTCCTGATTTACATTATTGCCAAGAAACATTTTGATTCAGTGGACTTGAAATTCCTGGTTTCAGAACACTCCTACATGCCATGTGATAGGGAATTTGGCATCATAGAGAAAAGAAAAAGAAAGATGCAAGACCGTGGTTCCAGAAGAGGTAAGGCCTAATAATGTAATAATGATGAAGGATGAGGATTTCTTCGCCTTTTGTGCAGAATGTGACAAGTTTTTGAATACAACTCCTATCAAAATCAGAACCCTCAACTGGATTAGACTCTCAAGAGCTGATTTTCCTCTAATAAAAACAAGACAGTCATTTAATGACCTTGAAATGTAGACAGCACAGGATTTTTAAGAAAGGACAGTCATTAACGTCAACCACTAACTTGCATTGCTTGCAACGCCTTGAAAGAAGACCAATCGTCCCTGATGCCAAAAAGAGAGACTTGTTATCTATGTTAGACTTCCTCGATGAAAAGTATCATGCATTTTACCGAAAAATTTGTGCATAATGTATAGATAACGTTAATTCTCAGTTTGGCTAAGGACTGTGTTTTCATAAAATAGGATTTCACAGATAAATCTGTGCCAGACTTTTCAAATTTCATATGTAACACAAACATAAGTGTATGCCTTTCATTTAAAGCAGTTTCTGTAATAATGTAAGTGAGAAAGTGTTCATAAATTTGTTTTTTGCTCTTCCTGAAAAAATTTGTTTTTGGCAGTTACTACCTTTCCCATGTCAGCGCCTCAATTAATTCAACTAGTAGAAGAAAGAAAATTGACATTAAATTATAATTCCAGGACAGCCTCGTACTATGTTTTAAGCCAAAAGTGGTCATTTTTATAATATTATATTTATATTTACAAATGTCTATATTTAAAAATAACATAGTTATTAAAAAGTATTGGCGATTTGTAGGTGTAAGAAGATTCTAAATGGGCCTATACTAAGTTTTATTTACCTATTAAAAAAACTGCACTGGATAAGTAATACAGCTTACCCATAGTTCATTTTTTTTTCAATTAACGTTCAAAATGCACATATGAGTGACATAATTTATTATACAATCAAAAAATATGTAAGCTATTATTGCTTAGTTGATCAATTTTATGATTTAACTATATATTAATTTTGCACAACTTTACTTAAAATATATATCCATAGGCTGTATTGAAAATATGTTATGCTATTTCTATTTACGAAAATCTATATTAAAACGAATGTGGGTTTCACAACCAGCGACCTCTACTCCTTTAAGAAAAATATATTCTTCGATA
The DNA here is from genome assembly GCF_040183065.1 of Periplaneta americana. NCBI lineage: Eukaryota > Metazoa > Arthropoda > Insecta > Blattodea > Blattidae > Periplaneta > Periplaneta americana. The sequence continues at coordinate 172,480,274 of NC_091123.1, forward strand.
CCTGTGTAGCTCTCAGCGCCGAGAGAAGGTAATAGGTAGGTATTTTGGGTCGTAAGTGAAATCGCAACGAAAAGTAGAAATAAATCTGTACCTTCCAAATCACTCATGATTGATTAGTTTTTATATTTTAATCTGCCTAGTCTAGAAACATTTTAACAGTAACTTCTACGCATGAGCATGCAGTTCAGAATCGATTCTGAACCGTGCTGGAACAAATCTAATAATTTATTAATTGTACCGGTACCATTTCATGCTTCGGTTAATTTTACGTACTGGTAGGTGATAAAAAAAAGTTGTAATTTGAACTAAAACGCCAAAGTGTGCATTTTTTTTAGATTAATGAACTCTTACATTACTGCATATAGGCCTAAACAAAATGCTGTCCAGTACAAAGACGTTATAATAGTATACTAGACTCACACAGAGCACTGGTGTGCTGTCCAAAATTGAAACCAGTCTGCGCATGTTTACGCCGCCATGCTACTGGTAGAAATAGAGCGGTAAACACGATTGTCATACTTGTCCTTTGTTTTGTCTCGGGTGTTTTTAGTGAATACTGTGAAAGTAATTGCAATATAATTTTGAAAGATGATATATTATCGCCGCGGACTCATGCTTAACATGTCGGCATCATACAATAACGTGCGGTGTGGTTTAAAAAAATAATTTTGCCGACCGATTGTTGCTCTGTAGGTTTCACTCTAAGCGTCACGTTGTCACGTCTACTTTCTCGATAAGAATAAGCACTAGTTTGTTATATTGTTAAATGGCTATTATTATTATTATTATTATTATTATTATTATTTCATATACGAGTACGTTGGCTTTCTTAACTCTTAATAATAACTCTTTAATAATAATTTTTAATCACATACCTTAATGTTCGTCCTCAGCACAAGACATTGCAACCTCGGGTTTAGTCTACGTGGATTAGACAAGTAAGTGTCATTTAATAATAATTGAAGCAGCTTATTGGTTACATTATTGAAATTGAGGCGAGTGATTGGAGCGGCGACACAAGAAATTGAAAACAATAATGCAATTAAATTTCAAAGACCTGCCGAATGTTAACCATGAGAGCGCGGCGATAATACCATCCTTGTTTAATTTTCCAAGCTATTTGAAAAAGGTACGATATAATATTATTTCTGTTGTTACAACATCAACATCATTAAAAATCAATCAGTAGTTTACGACAATAAAGAATACTTAATTGTTAGTACAGGTATATCAGACTGTAGAGAAATCCCACTGAGTGAATTATTTAGACTTACACATCAGATGTTAAAACATTAGTGGAAAGATAACTTTTTGTTTTTATTATGTAAATGAATTTATCTGCAAGATAATAAACTTTCATTCAAGATCCATATATGGATAAATAAATATACAGATAATAAATAAATAAATAAATAGCTATAATAGCTAAGCCTCGCTTTGTGAATTTATGATTCAGAGTTCACCTATAAATAACTCTTTTACATTTTGCCGGATATATTTTATTAACAAAAGGAAGGAATGGCATCTTATTGATATTGCATATGTGCATAAAAATTATGTACCATCACTCCGCAAGCAATGATAATATATCTATTTTATTTATTTAAAATAAAAATACAATATGTAAAAAATCCACACATAAAAAGTATGTGTTTTTTTTTTATCTTGCATAAAGTGATTGTTTAGTTTTTAGGTCTTCACGTTACCTATTGTTTGCAATGTATTAGGAACCGATACTTTTTATAATTGATAGCATTCCCTTTATTAATTGAAGAATGAATTCAATGTAATTTGGCTACCTTCGCATATTATATTTTACCTGTTTGCAATGTATTAGGAACCGATACTTTTTTATAATTGATAGCATTCCCTTTATTAATTGAAGAATGAATTCAATGTAATTTGGCTACCTTCGCATATTATATTTTACCGGTAATATAATTTATTTTTGATTCTCTAAAACTTAACAAGTCTATACTGATTATCACATATTTATTTCACTTAGGAATTTGATTATAACAAGAACTTGTGTAATCAAGGTGCATATATTTATGTCTTGTGATCTGAGAGTTAATATGTTAATATAATTTTAGATTCTCTGAAACCTAACAATTTGCTGATTATCGTAAAATTATACAATCTATAATGTGTATTGTGTAGGCCTATTTATGGATGTATCAGTATGTTTTCTATAAATTGCTGCATACGTATTTTCTTTTCTTTAATGTTCTAACACATAACAATGAAACTTTGAATATGTTTATTTCGTCCTAATTTTACGTTAAACGTCGAAAATGGCCATAATATGTCAATTTTAGATCATCATAGCGTTAAATTCCGTGATTTACGCACTGCTATTATTTGTCTGCTCTCCAACAATATGGCGGCAAGCGCAGCGTTCAATTTGCCCCGGTTTCCTCGTTTCGCGCAGCCGAGACTGTAGGGGCTTGGTCCAGTACCGGTAGTTTATGAAAAATCGCTGTGCATGACACTGTCAGTCATGCCTAAAACCACTTTTCGGTATCACAGCTGATTTGTATTTATTAATATGTCGATCTATCATTTTTCACAATTCGATTCTAATCTAATTTAATGATAACTTAATGTCTACGCCTACACGATAATCACACTTACTTCCTTTGTTTTCTTGTGACTGTGTAGTAGTATGTGTATACGCGTGTAGCGTGGAAATATAAATTCAATGGTATATACACTCGTTTAACGTTGTGCGTAAACTATAGAAGTACAGAGTCCACTGGTGTCCTATACTATGACCTAGGCTGGTGTAAACAGAAAGGCTGACAACGATACGCTCTATCTGGTCGAAACAGCTGCAATCGCTAAGTATCAAGTTGGCACTGAGGCTGACGAAAGAAGCGCTGAGGGGTAATCACATATGGAAGGGAGAGGGGAACCGGGTAATCACGTGAGTCACATGACATTCGGCCATATCCCTTCAGCTGTTGTTTAATGTAAATGGAAGTGTATTTTAAACTTTTGCAGTGACCTTACGTGACAAAACAACTTTATTCTGTATTCAGATTTACAAAATGCGAACTATGTATCATATCTTATCTGATGTTCGATAAAGACGTAGTTAAATAAAGCGATAACACTGTTCATACAGGTAGACAGTGTTTGGAAGCGAGGGAAAGCACATACCGCCAGTCACGTGAGAAGCGACTAGCGTCTATTGGTGGTTATATGTAGGAATAATTGAGTTGTAGAGGTATGTATTGATTTTATCTTGATAATGCTTCGATCAAAAGTGATTTAAGGCAAAAAATGTATTTACAGTATAAGTGAATGTATTTAATTCACGTGGTAGTGGCTATTTTTCATTTACTACCACTTTTTATATGTGCTATTTTTCGTCATAATTATTGAGATGCTCTCACGGTTCATTGCCGTTTCATTATATTATTTCACTACATGTTAATTCCAATTAAACATTAAGATATATCGCAATGTTATCATTTTAAAGTATGACAGTTTCATACGGTATTTAAACTGAAATATGTAAGCAAATAAATATGCTTTATAAAGCTATGAATCAAACGCAATACACAAAGAGTGAACTGAAGGTCATTCTGAAATATGACTGACAAGGAAACATTCTCACAGGGGCATCTAAAAAGTTAATTTTTTTTCTTCCGTCATGTTAATAATATCAAAACAAGTGCAAGTGCTTATATAAATTTTGGCCACTCGAGCGCAATTAGAGGGCCGTAAAAAATAAGTTTTCCTGGTGCCGTTTACAGAGTGAAAACACAATTTCATGAAAAGATTTATAGGAACAGATACAGCAATTGTTGAGCTATTTTTCAACATATTCCCTACCGGAATTGACATCTGTCATCAACTTTTGTATCCCTGTGTCGTAGAAGTCTGCGCCTGGGATCAGAACCAGTGTGTGACAGCTGTCTGCACATCTCTGTTGATCCCACGGTATGACAAATGTCGCAATTCCAGTGGAAAATATGTTGAAAAATAGGTCAATAATTGTAAATAATTGATTAAATGGCGATCTTACTCGTGTTAATTGTGTAAGCATGTGCGGCCTACAGCTGTTTCGGTGCTTCTTCACACCATCCTCAGAGCCTACTATAGATCTCGGCGTCATCTCGAACTTCGCTGCCTGTTGTGTGGGTGCGTTCGATTGTTGAAAAGTGTTGAAATGTGATGTCAAATAGTGTGCATGTTCTGAAATTGATCTGTGTGTTGAGAATTTGATCAGGGTATGTTTTAGTGTGTCTGTATATTTCATATTGTTCTAGTGTGTTGAGTTTTTGGTTTTTGGGTTGTATGTGTATAATTTCCATGTCTGTATTTATGTTATTGTATGTCTGGTTAACATTAGTTATGTGTTCGGCATATGTAGATGTATTATGTCCTCTGGTTATTGCTTTAATGTGTTCTTTGTATCGAGTTTGGAATGATCTGCCTGTCTGTCCAATATAGAAATTGTCGCAACTATTGCATGTGAGTTTGTATACGCCTGTGTGGTTGTATTTATTTGTTTGTGTGTTAAGATGTATTTGTAGTGTGTTTTCTGTTCTGTATGCTATGTTGTATTTCTGTTTTCTGAATGAAGATGCGATCTTGTGTATGTTTTTGTTTTCGTATGTTAGTGTGATGTATTTCTCGTGTTTGTGTTGTGTTTTGTGTGTTTTTGTGTTGAGTTTTTGTTTTGTCTTCCTTATGATGTTGTCTATTATGTTTGGGTTGTAACCATTTTCTTGTGCTAAGTATTTCATTGTGTTCACTTCTTCATTGTAGTGTTGTTGGCTCATGGGTATGTTGAGTAATCCGTGTACCATTGTCCTGAATGCAGCATGTTTGTGTTGTGTGGAGTGATTAGATGTGTTGTGTATGTGTGTGGTTGGTTTTCTGTATATTTTGAAGGTGTGTTTTTCAGTGGCGTAGTGTCAATGTAAGCTAAAAAGCTCAGCTTCCCCAGTTAATAATAATTCCATAATAAACCTGCAGTTTATGGAAAAAAATATTTATTAATTTTAATATAATTTATATTCACACGTTAAATATTGTGATGCGGCACCTCAGGATGATTTGTGATGCAGCAGTAAACAAGAAGCCTGCACACACCAGCTTCCAAGCAGACTGGTTTCTTCTGTGTAATCCACCCCGCAGATTTTCCAACCCTTTCTAACTAAACTATCCTAGTCGCAAGGCTCGCAAGAAGCTAGCTTTAACATTTAAAATAAGTAGTTTCCGAGTTATCCCTTTTCGTCAGTTGTGTTCAGTTGAAGTGTTAGTGTGCATTGTGGCTGATATAATAAATAATGAGCGAAATAACAGTTCCTGACACTAATTTACTTGAATTTTTTAGGACAATTGTATTATCAAGACTGACTTACGAACAAAAGTGTGATTTAAAAAAACAAATGACCGACTCCCTTGCTGTCAATGAAGGACACAATCAAAAGATAGACTCATACTTACGTAATGATACTAATATTGTGATTTCCCTAAGTATGACAGGGAGTGAGCTAATGTTATACGTATACGTGTCTATTTGTTAAGAGATATGTGTAAACCGTGAAATCATATTTTACTACCTATCATTTGAGGTCATGCGTTATTGGTGTTACTTACGATGTTCCAACCAATCTTCGACTGCTGACTTGAAATTGACTATTTATTTTAAGGTTGTATTTTTGTAATACGTTTTCTCATATTGCATGAAAGACAACTTGAGTTAGCTTCCCCTGCTCAAAATTTCATGCTGGTGTTTTTCAACAGGGATCAATAATTGTATCTGTTCCAATAAGTATTTCCATGCAATTGTGTTTTTTTCTGTAAACGGCCTCAAGGAAACATTTTTTACGACCCTCGTAATTCCGCTCGAGCAGCCAAAATTTGTATAAGCACTTGTTTTGAACATGGTGGAAAAAAAGTTTAACTTTTGGCCACTGTATGCATGTAGTTTATAAAGACGAAAGAAGTGGCAAATGACTGGGACTTGAGCTCCAAGATAGCACTCGTATGTGGGTTCGAATCCTGAGTAGGCTTACTTCCGAGGTTCTCCTGAACTTTACGGTGAATATCAGGAACCCAGCATTCTCCAATCTTCCCTATTTCCAGTCCTCCACTTATTCTCAGCATACAATCCACATAATATCTTACTGTTGTCTATCATCTGATATCGTCTTCTGCCCCGATTTTACCTCCCATGCACCATTCCATCCAATGAATTCTTCAGTAGGCAGTTTCTTCTTAGCCAGTGGCCCAGCCAATTTATTTTTCTCTTCCTGATCAGTTTCAGCATCATTCTTTCCAACACAGCTTCATTTCTTATTCTTTCTGTCCATTTCACACGCTCCATTCCAAATGCTTCTAGTAGCATCTCTTCACTTCGTTGTAATATCCATGTTTCTGTCCCTACAATGCCACACTCCACACAAAGCATTCACTAGTCTCTTCCTTAGTTCTTTCTCCAGAGGTTCGCAGAAGATGCTCCTTTTTCTATTAAAAGCATCCTTTGCCATTGCTAATCCTTTTGACTTCCTGGCAGCAGCTCATGTTACTGCTTATAATACACCCCCAAGTATGTGAAGCTGTCCACTTGCTCTACTGCAATGATGTCAAAGCAAGTGCATTTTTCTGACCTTGACGTCGTGCATGGGCAGCAAGCGCTAAGTATGGAAAGAGGAAGGGTTGTGTATATGAATAAGCAACCTGTTGGATTAAGAAAACAGTGGTGCACAAACTTCAAACGGAACGTGAAATTTTATGTCGTTATTTTTATATGGCTTCTTTCTGTTTAATATTATCTATATTGTCTGTAAAACAAAAGTACTAACACTGATTTCTTAATATTGCACTTGTGTTTTAAATCTTAATAACATAATAGAGAGTTAAGAAGGAATATTCACTTAAATTCCATAATTGTATAATATTATACTGTATTAAGTGGATGAAACACATCATTCATAAAGAAAGTGATATTCCAAAGAAAGAGATTGAGTATGACGTGATAAGTTGGAATTTATATTGATGGTATCTTTAGCCTTACAAAAGTAATCAATAAACTAATCAAAACAATATTACAGTACAAAGAAAGTTACCTAGGTACTGTATCTGTTTTAAGTGTAACTAATATTCCAAAACAAAACTCTTATCGCATTATGTTTTTAAGGTGATATTTGTGAGCAACTTCCTATCACCAGAATATTAAATTATTTTCTCGAAATGTGCTGAAGCTATAGAGCTGACATTTTTACAACACATGGGCACGTATCTTTTGCTTATGATGTAACAGTAGTTGCTTTGTTAATTCATTTCCTTACAAACAATTTCCATGTGAATATTTTCAAAATGTTCAATACACTATCTTCAGTAATACGTATATACGGTATATTATAGTTACGAAAACATTCTGTAAGGCTACTAAATAAATAGGCCTATACCTGAAGATTTCACTTTTCTATACGAAAAGTTGAGAAAATATTTCTTTTGAATAAAAAACTCAAACATGTGAAAAATGAGCATTAAAATTAAAACTTAACATTCTTATAATGCACTTATATACTTCTCAGGCAAATCTAAAAATTAACATGGATACAGTTTTAATAAGTTCTCTTCCCTTTATCTATTGAATCAGTGCTGGCCATCCGAGAATATAGCTCGACCAAGCGGCATATACCACCTCTTTCGTCTGTCTCTTTCCTTTTCGCTGTAAAGTACTCAGGCTCTCCTGGGCTCTAAAGCGCGCACTTGCTCCTGTGGGCATCAATTGACATGCCTGGTCTACTGCCTCATTTCGAATTCGCACGTTTACCTTCTTTATTGTTCTTCGTTTTGTTTGCATTTATCTTTATTCCATACTATTCACAGCTGTCATTTAGCTCCAGTAGTGTATCTCTTTGTATCATTTTCTCTTCCGCTAACAACGCCATATCAGCAAATGTTATGCATTTTATTCTTCTTCTTCCTACTATAGTACTATCACCCTTCCAGGCATAATATAAGTTTTCTTTTCTTTTTTCAGGTCGATAATTAACAAAGACTTCTGCTGCTATTAGGTAATAGCTTCATTATTCTTTTATCTTCAGAAAAAAGAGGAGGAGGCTTGAAATTGTAGGACTTCCTTGATGTAAAGAAACAAATATAGGTGCTATTCTGACTGGCTTTTAGTGTACAGAAATGAATGACCAACGTAGAAGTCAGCCTCATCAAGTTAGCGAATTAATAAAGAGAGAGAAGAAAAAGAAAAAGAACGTAATGCAGTCACAGGACACTAGAGGCAGGGACAAGGACAGAACTAGTGCAGCTCTTTCTACATATTATGAGAAACGGAAATTTGGTACCGCAAATGGAGAAGTACCACCAAACAAAGAACTTCAGAATTGCTCAGAAGACAGTTATCAGCAGGAAGGTGGAGTATTTAAAAACAGAGTATGGCGTTGCAAATCACAAGAAAGTTACCATAGAAGAAGAATGTATTCAGAATCCAACGTGTTACAATCTAGTTCGAATCATACTGATTCCAGACGCAGAATTAATTCGCAGAATGAGGAAATAAAAAGAAACAAAGTTTGGAGAAGTGAATCAGAAGACAGAACTCACCAAAAGAACAGATCTTTTAGCACTGATGGATTAAGAAAAAAACCAGACTCTCATAGCCAGAAAACAGTGGACGTTGCAATAATTATTAAACAGTTGGCACAACTGTATGGAGGTTACGTCGATGTAAAGAAAGCAGCCGACCTAGTGCAAATATGCAACCCTGATTTTTTTAACGAAGTAAAAATATATGTTTGTAATATGTCTCCTGATAGAGCATTCTTGAATGACCTCTCAACTTTCTGTCACAGCGTACTTATTTCACTTCCAAGTACCATATGTGCTCACCTGGAAGATATCTTAACGTACAGTCTGCGGGAGTCACGCAAGTCAGGTGATATTGTACTACAGGAGAAGTTTGCTCGTCTGAAGGAGACATTCACAGAGCGCGTCAAGACGAAAAAAGAAGTGCTAATTACTGATTTCAGATCTTTTCCCATCCTTCCAGTGGACGTAAAAATGTGTCTTCGTTTGCCAGAAGATACAGACGTAAACACTGTGGAAGGTTATCTGTCAGCACAATTCTTCTCACTGTTCACTAGTTTTGTGGGTCGCATTCAAACTGGAATTACGGATTACATTGATTCCCCACTAAGAATGACGAGGGACATCCACTTCTTCCGGGGTGTACGTTTCTTGAACCCTCGCATAGTAGATGAGCATGTCTGCATTGTGACTACCCTTTCCCCTGCCTCCAGCTTTAGCGTGGGGACCCTTCTGTGCTACAGTGTGAACAACTTCTGGTCTCTGTTATATGCTACTGTTGTGCAAGCTGATACCCAGGTGGTTATTGAGCTACTTGACGAAATCCCTTTTACCAAACACCTTTTTGAACGTGATTACGTAGTAGCAGACACCAGACTGCTCACAGAGCCTTCTTACAGTATTTTGAAGGATCTCCAGAAAATTAAAGTTTTACCAATGCAGCAATATATTGTAGAGAAAGTCGCTATCTGCAGCCACCCTGAAGACTTGAAGGATGAGAGAATTCCAACAGTTGATCAGCTTGATCTCGATGACTACCAGTATGAGGCATTCAAAGGAGCCCTTACTCAAGATTTGAGCCTTGTGGTGGGCCCACCAGGCACAGGAAAGACATACGTGGGCAGTCAGTTGGCACGAGTTGTGCAGAAACCTGTCGTGGTGTTATGTGCCTCACAAAGTGCCCTTGACAGCTTCCTCCAAAGTTTGAGACCCCTCAGCACTGTGAGGCTTACAGACAAGGTTGAGCACCAATTGGGAAAGTCTATGTTAGCGCGCAAGACTGACGTGTTGACCCAAATCAGGCAGCTGGTACTGGATCTCACACTGTTGACCAGGCGGGATGGCATAGTATCGCTGACTTCTCTCCGCAAGGCTAACGTGATGAGTGACAACCATTTCAAGTGCTTTGTCCACAAGCCAGACACTGTTTCTGTGTTTTACAATTGGCTTGTGGAGGAAGCAAGTTCTTGCGACTCGTTTAAAACCCTTCACCCGCAAGTGGAATTCAGCGAGAAGCAGAAACCTGACATCGTTGCTGTTCAGTCAACCCTCAAGTGGGCAGAACGCTTGGAAAATATTAAAAAGAAGCGTTCTGATATCATCAATAGTATAAGAGATTTACAAGAAAGATGGGGACGTGGCGAAGATGTGACAGAAGAGATGGATTCTCAGAAGAACCAATACGAACAGCTGTCATTCAGACTGAAGCGTCTGAAGATTGCCCTGTCAATGGCAGAGGCAAATGATAGATTGCTATTATGTCGCGGTGTCTGGTTACTGAGTCCGAATGACCGTTGGAGGTTGTACTTTGCGTGGGTTGCCAAACTTCGTGACCAATTGCTGGAGAAGCTCCTGCAGCTGCACCCAACGCTCACCCAGATCAATAAGAATCTCGCAGAAGTGGACGAGCTTGTCATCCTCAAGAACTTGCAGAAGGCAGATGTAGTCGGAACAACGGTCAGAGATGCTACAAGGCTGAGATCTTTGCTACAGCGACTACAACCCAAGACAGGTGTGTGGTCAGTAGCTCTTCATAAGCAAACATGCGAGATCATTTTGAATGGGTTATTTACGAAAGGGCCTAAGTCGCTAATTTTGTGAAAACGATTTTATGATGTATTACTTCTCTTTGGTTGTAGATACATCAATTTAGATATGAAGAGGACTAAGTTTAACACTCTAATGCTTAGTAGAATTTATGATACAATTTTTATTTCAGCCTTAATTTCAAAATTTTGGTCTGTAAGCAGTTTTTCTTAAATTGCCAACAATTTAGTATTCAAGACTTAAGCCCGGTTCAGACGGTCCTAGTTTCTGTGATGGATTCCAAGGTGGCTGCGCTGATGGCTGCCCTGCATGCTGACTGGCTGGCTCCCATGTTGCCTACGGTGATGGTAGTTGTTCACACGGAGCTGGCTCTTTTCACAGTTCAAATTAGAAAATCATCTGCTGCTTCATCTGTTGCCAACACTCATAGTCAGAAAGAAACTAAACCGTGAGTGGAAAACAACTAAAGTCCTACATTAACAGTAGTAAATGTCGTAATAAAGTAATTAAGCCATAAGTGCAAAACAGCTAAGTCCGATATTTAATTGTTGTTTCTTAGAAACTAAAGAATATAGAAAAAAACAGGTTTAGTTGGAAAACAACGAACATGGCGACATGGTTTCAGAGGTGATATATGATCATCTTTGGATCCAGCCTGCAAGCCATCACGAAAAATAGCAAGGAACCTACCCTCGAAATCCAGCAAGCTAGCCATCCACGGAGCCACCAGAGCGCATTACTTCCGGTGAATGACCATGCAGGCGACCCATCCGCACAGCCACCTTGGAATCCATCACAGAAACACGCACCATCTGAACCGGGCTTTAGGCCCTTTCATAAATAATCCATTCATTTGGTCTGACAAGCAAACTTTCTCATGGGGGCAGAGAAAAAAGATAATTTTTTTTTTCTTCCACCATGTTAATAATGTCAAAATAATTATACGAGGGAGAATAAAAAGTAACCGTAATAATTGTTTTATTGATTGAATATGTACCATAAGACTACAAACACTTCATCACTTTTCAACATAGTATAACAGAAACACTTGCATCGAACATAGTTAGAACTATATTGAAAAGTGATGAAGTGTTGGTAGTCTTATTGCACATATTCAATTAATAAAACAGTTATTAAGGTCGTGGTCTGCGGAGAAACTTTGGGGCTTATACCGCGTTGTCTTGGTGTTGGTGGCTGACGTTTCGACTGCTGTGTTGTTCTCATCCTCAGAGCAGTTGACCACAACACAGCGGTCGAAACGTCAGCCACTAACACCAAGACAACACGGTATAAGCCCCGAAGTTTCTCCGCAGATCATGTACACCAGCCGCGGAAGCCTGCGTGAACAGTTATTAAGGTTACTTTTTGACTCTCCCTCGTACAAATTTTGGCCACTCGAGCGCAATTACGAGCGCCGTCCAGAAAGTAAGTTTACCTGTGGTCGTTTACAGAAAGAAAACACAATTTATTGGGACAGATACAGCAATTGTTGAGCTATTTTTCAACATATTCCCCATTGTAATTGAAATGTGGGATCAACAGAGAGGTACAGATGGTTGTCAAACTCTGGTTCCGATCCCTGGCTGCTGACTTCTACGATACGGGGAAACAAAAGTTGATCCCATGGTATGACAAATGTCTCAATTCCGATGGGGGATATGTTGAAAAATATCTCAACAATTGCTGTATCTATTAATTTGAGAAAAATTCGTTCCGGCACCGGGAATCGAACCCAGGACCTCTCTGCTCTGCGCGCTGAGCGCTCTTTCCAACTGAGCTATGCCGGGAACAATCCACGGTGCCGGCCGAACCCTCCTCCTTGTATTGTCAGTGGCCTACTACCTGCACTGGCTGTCAATGGCCGGCACCATGGATCGTGTCCCGACATAGCTCAGTTGGAAAGAGCACTCAGCGCGCAGAGCTGAGAGGTCCCGGGTTCGATTCCTGGTGCCGGAACGAATTTTTCTCAAATTAATAGGTATCTATATGTTAACTAGTCTTCAATGAGGATGGCGAGACCTCATATATGAATATATGTATATACATAATTGCTGTATTTGTTTGAATAAACCTTTCCATGAAATTGTGTTTTCTTTCTGTTTTCTGTTTACTTTCTGGACGGTCTCATAATTGCGCACGAGTGGCCAAAATTTGTATAAGCACTTATTCTGATATTATTAACATGGTGGAAGAAAAGAAATAACTTTCTTATCTGCCCCCATAAAAATGTTTGCTTGTGAAAGCATTCTAGTGTTATTTATTTCCGAAACCTATTATTTAATACTGTGTTATTTTTGTGATATATTAATTATAAATACAATTTAAGTTGACATTCTGGTTTATTAGAATTTATAATATGTATTAACATTGTTTGTATTCGTTTTCTTTATTTTATAAAGGAATGTCAGTTGAAAGTAGAATTGCCTGTATCATTCTCTTATGCAGTAATTCATATAGTCTACATTGACCATGTGAAAAATAGTGTGAACCTTTTGAGACAAGTGAATAAAGAGTCAGATTCTGCTGCATCTTGAATTGTTAATTATGTTCAGCATTTGTTTCAGTGATTGTGGACGAAGCTACAAAAATTACAGAACTCCAGCTCGTGGCATGTGTCCCACCGACTTGCCAACGTCTTGTACTGCTAGGTAAACATTTCATTCTAATCTTGGGTTACAGTCTTATAAATTAACATCAAGTTTCATAAGGTTATGTTTTCAGGTGAGACAAGGCCTGTGCAATGGACTGCGAATAAGAAAGGAACCAATCCTGTGGTGAGTTTTCGAGTATATGTTATCCATTTTCATCTCCACTCTAATATGTTAATGCATTGCATTTACATTTTTTTGTAATATGCTTGAAGAAATTTAATCTATATTTATAACTTCGAAGGTATGCGTTTAAATAACTTAATTAAAGCATTTAAATGTTTGATTAATAAATGAATATAAAGCATTTCTTCTTTGTGATAGTTGTAATACAATGAAGTATTTATTTTAGTAGGTTATTTTACGACGTTTTATCAACAGCTTAGGTTATTTAGCGTCTGAATGAGATGAAGGTGATAATGCCAGTGAAATGAGTCCGGGGTCCACCACCGAAAGTTACCCAGCATTTGCTCATATTGGGTTGAGGGAAAACCCCGGAAAAAACCTCAAGCAGGTTACAATGAAGTAACTTAATGCTTGACTAATATATAAATATATTCATATGGATATACCCTGAACAGTGGCGGCTCGTGATATTTTTTTGTATTTAGGATATGAGATTGATACTGATGACCAAGACAGAAACTAATATTAATAATATAGTAATAATAATAATAATAATAATAATAATAATAATAACAGAGCATGCAAAATCAATACAAGTAGGCCTATGTTAGTCTTTGACTCACCATTCTGCAACTGGCAATGTATTTGTAGTGAAGTTCGATTCTCCTCCCTTTTTTAGTTGTAAAGATGGCTCCTAAGCCAATGTACTGCCCGATATTTATCGATGCTCCGTCTTACGTTTGTGTTATTAATTTCATGCTATAGTTAATTTCTTCTACATGATCAAATACAACTTCAGATATTCTTTCGGCTGTCCTGTCATCTAAAAGCCTTGTTAATTCTTGCATTTATTATAGCTTATTTTATTTATTTTTATGTAGTTTTACTTTTTATTAATTTTATATTTTATAACTTATATCATTTTAAATGATGTATTATTATTTCGTTTATTCTATTCTTTTAAAATGACCAATGAACTGCATTTAAGGAGACTATAAGGGTACTTGAAAATTCTTATTGTAGTCTCTGACAGGGTCTCCATCACCCAGAAAGAAGGGTCGTAGTATTAGGATACGCGGTCATATCCTCAAACACGGTTAAACTCAAGCTGTACCCCACCCTCCGCACCCTACCTGTCTGCTAACTTCACTGCTAGAAAAAACCGCTCGCTGTAAGATATTTGGATGGTTCCTCGGAAATTACTTCTGAGCTGTGCAGTGGCGACAACTCACGACAGAAAGTGGAAGCTTAAAGGAAATAATACGTGGGGACGCATTGAAAATCAAAATCTGTAATTAAAATGTTTTCTATCCTCACAGGCACGAAATTAAACTGTAGGATCATCCTCATATCCTTCATGGAGGAATCGCCACTGGCCCTGAAGGAACCTAATATTTCATACAAATGCTAATTAAATTTCATCTACCAACATTTAATTGACCTCTGTGAGAAGTTTCAGACGAATCTGACAATAACTGTTGTGCAAGGAGCTATTGTTTTACTCAAGAAACTGCTTAAAATTTTAAAGTCGAGAAAACAGCATTAAGAAAAAACATTTCTCTCATCTCATTAACGCACCGTATGTTTGACCACATTTAATTATATAGGATGGTTCCTCAGAACGGTCAAGGATTTGGATTAGAAGAGGATTCGTCTGTATAGCCACAGGGAGCATTTTGTAATTTTTTGCAATTTCTTTTTTTCATTAATACAATATATAAAAGTCACGTGACACAGTTTGAAGGGCTCTCAAATAGGAAATAAAACCATATTATGAGACTAGAAGATTCAAATATAATAATACGAATATAAAAACAAAAAAAGTGAAGTGAAGTGAAGTGAAAGTAGTGAAAGAGTATCAGTGCCAAAATAACATACATGTATGTGCATGTAATATTTATATATATACAGGATGTTTCAAAAATAGAGGGCATAATTTCAGGTATGTATTTCCCATATGTAGACAGTACGAAAAGTTCATTACAACAGGTGTCCGGAAATGCTTGGTTTCCGAGTTATGGCCTTCAAAACAGTAATATTCACCAGAACGTTTTTCTTCCCGCAGGTAGTTGTCTTTACAACAGATGTTTAAAATGTCCACCTCCTGCTTGAATACAGGCCTCACATCGATGTCTCATGGCCCTGCGAACACGATCCCAAATTCCAGAAGTATTGCGTATTTCGTCACAACCTGCCACAATTCGATTCCGAAGTGATTCCATGTCAGGCACCGGAGACGAATACACCAATGTTTTTAAATAGCCCATAGTAGAAATCGATAGGGTTGAAATCAGGTGAGCGTGGAGGCCAAGCAATTGGGCCACCTCTACCTATCCATTGATCAGGGTACCTCTCCTGGTAGAAACGACGAGACAGCACAGCATTGTCGTCCGCCTTACCGTACATGAAGTGCACTTCTGCCAGCTTCTGGTATGAGTACATGTCGCACAGTACAGCGCCAAACACAACACTCAATGTACCCTTCGCCTCGGAATTAACTGTTAGAGTGTCCTCTGTTAATATCTTCTGTCACGGCACCTACCTGCGAGAAGAAAAACGTTCCGGTGAATATCAGTTTCGAGGGCCATAACTCGGAAAGCAAGGATTTCCTGACACATGTTGTAATGAACTTTTTGTATTGTCTACATATGAGGAATACATAACTGAAATTATGCCCTCTATTTTTGAAACACCCTGTATTATGTTTTATTTCATTTATTATATTCCATAGATCTTACATTAGCAATGAAGCTTTAAGATGTGGAACAAATCAAAATTTTAGAAGATTTAAATTACAGTTTTTTACCATTTTTTGGCGAGATGTGGTGAGGCGGACGATTTGCCAACAGATCACCTGGCATTTGCCTTATTTGGAAAATTAGATTTACTTATTAATTAGGTTATTTTGGCTATGATTATTATTATTATTATTATTAATTGCAATTATTGTGTGTAAATTACCACTGCCATTGGGTGTTTGCCCATTTGGAGTGTAAATAAATAAATACATACATACATACAATTCACCATAGTTTCACCTTAAAAAATATGGCACAGAGTGGTATACGAGCTTTGATTATACCAAATGGAGATGACTAACCAGAAGTGTTGTTCTATCTGTGCAACTCTTACGACCATGGGTCAGTGCTGGTTGCTGATGCGTCGGGCGAGATCTGATTCGTTCAGAGTTGATGCAGATCTGTTGATTGGTGATGACTGCCGAAGCCTCAGTGCAGAATCTTTCCAGTTGTAGATCATTCCATTTAAATTCTTCCATTTCATTCTTTCTCATTTTCTTAGGGATAGGACGCACAATAGACTGTATGGTCAGTATACCAAACGACCTCTCCCCAACTCCTCAATAATAAGGAAAAACCTCAGCAGGCAGATTCTCATCGGAAATCACGTGAGATAATAGTTGGGGGCGTTATATAAGATCATTTCTAGTACTTAAATTTCTTATGCCACTCTTGTACTATCATAGCTCCTGTATCACTCTCAAAATTCTTCATAGTTTAGAGGCTCGTTAAATAAGAATAAATTATCTCACCTCCACATTGAATCATTCCAATCTAAGTCATATTCAGTGAAAAAAACGTATCACGCAGTTGGGCAGCTTTACCCTACTGAGACCTAGGCTAGCAATTTGAGGTTAATATAGTAAGTACAATCTACGGAATAATAAAGGTGTAATTGATGTTTTGTTATTTGAAGTGTTGTATCAGTGAAGAAGTGCGTTGTGTCAATGAAGTTGTGTTTGTATCAGTGAAGTTTTATAGTTTATAGTGGTAGTACAAAGTATTTGAACAGTGAAATGTTGTTGAAGTGTTAGTGAAATCAGGATAGTGTCAGTGAAATGTTTCATAGTTGCAGTGCAGTGAGTGAATTGACAGCAAAATGAGTGTAGTGCTGAAAAGTATTTATGAAAGTATGAACATATGTTATATATACCCGTGGGTTTAAGTTCGAACTTAAGGTTAAGATATAAATTAGATTTACTTTAATTAATTATGTTACATTAAGTGATTGTGCTTCATTTAATTTAGGATGCTCCTTGTTAATATATTACATATTGCTATTATTATTTTATTATTAATATTATGAATTGTAACTTATTATTAATGTAATTATTGAGTGTAATTAGTTACCACTGCCACTGGTTATTTACTCATTTGCAGTGTGAATAAATATACATACCTACCTGTGCTAGTTTTCAATTGGACTAGGTGCTAGGTGAGATTGTTTTAATTGAAAGTTCTTGCATTTCAGTCACTAATTATGTTGTTGTTTTCTAATGCCAGGCGTTTGACAATAAAGTCATTTGACCTCTTGCACTCCAATATTTTTCAAAGATATTATCATGACCAGCCACTGAAGCACAGATTTTGAGGTGTTCCGAATCCATTTCTTGGTTTGAGTTGCACAATGGGCAGTTAGGGGACTGATATATTCCAATTCTATGCAGGTGTTTGGCCAAACAATCATGGCCTGTTGCCAATCTAAATGCAGCTACAGACGATTTTCGTGGTAAATCTGGAATTAACTGTGGATTTTGATGCAGAGAGTTCCATTTTTTCCCATGGGATTGTGTTATCAAATTTTGTTTGTTGAAGTCTAAGTATGTAGATTTAATAAATCTTTTCACAGAGTAATACGTAGATTTAGTAACTAATTATAAAATTATCTGAACAGAACCACATACGCAGCCTGGTGGACAGACTCATGGATAATGGAGTACAAGTGACTGAACTGCAGTCTCAACACCGAATGCAGCCCAATGTTGCCAGATTCATCCAATCTGCATTCTATCCGTCCCTGAAGACCGTCAGTAGTGTAGCAAAGGACAGTGTGGTAAAAGGCATTGTTCACAATGGATACTTTATCACCCATGAACATCAAACAGAGAAGGTATGTACTCAGGTAACTTCAACTTTTGTCCAGTTGAAATATTACTAAAATTCTCATCTCTTCCATTCAATTTATTGTTACAAACAGAGTATATCGGGTGGACCATTTAAGTTGATACTGCTGAAAATCTAAAAAACGAAGTATAGTACTGGTCTTTTAAAGATAAATGTTTTGAATGAAAGTTAATTGACTTCAAGGGGGGAAGCAAATTGCATTATTTATGTTGTATTAGCACGTTTCCAAGGTAATTTGAAGGTAAATCTAATTTTTTAAGGGAACGCTATGGTTAAATGAAGCGTCGGCTGGAACAACGTTGTAAGTTACAAAATTTTCATTCGGCGTGTTTCCATGTAATAATGTTGTATGTCATGTTACCTTGCGATACTCTTTGACTTGCAACTGTCCATCAATGCAGTACGTGAAATTTGTCCACTCAAAAAGTTTGCTACCCTATAACAACAACGTTGTACGCGTACACATTTTTGCAGCTCCTGTAAATTTTACTAAATGTAACTTATAACGTTGTTCCAGCTGACGCTTCAAATAATGGTGAAAAATGAAAAAGATCCACTTAAAAATTTATTGTGATTCTCTATTTAGACCGAGGTCAAAAAGCTAATTAATTTATGTTCCCATGACTATTTTGAAGCGTTTGAGCTAATATGAACTAAAAATTGTGAAAATTGTGACGCAAGGAGCCATTTTAGTGACGTCAATATAAAATACATTTAAAAAATATCATTTCAAAACTATTACCCCTAATGGCACCAAATTTTGTACAGATGATAGTATTGTAGGCGTGTTTATGTAGTTTAAAATTCATAAATTTTGAATGACAATTGTAAAAGATTTAAAACTCACATAAGTGTCCCCTTAAGGAAAGCCAATAGTTTATACTTTTTTATTTTCACTCCTCGTACAAAAATTAATTAAATTCGTATAAAGTATTTTTCAGTTGAGGGCGTAGTTTCATAGGTATCTGAAAAATAAAAATTGGTAATTCCTTACCTTTTTTTTTTTTTCATTCGCATTATCAACTTATATGACCCACCTGGTATAAGGTGCAGATCATTGTAATAGACTGACTATTTAAAACAGGATTACTGCAGTGTTGACGGCAGGTTTTACCTTTTTTTTTTTTCTTTTTTCTTTTTTATTTACCAAATTAATTGCGTGCATTACTATAAAAAAAGGTGGCATCAGTTTGCTTGCTATTTAAACATCTGTTTACAAGCACAATCTCAATACTTTTTAATGATTGTGTTCACATATTGTGATTGTTATTAAATAGTGATATTACATTATTGCCAGTAAAGTATAGTATTTTACAAAATGACTGAAAAGGTCAGGCCTCCCTTACCTTATCTGATGGCCACTATTAGGCAGAATTTCATTCGACTAAAGAAGTAGTAATTCAATGAATATATAATGAAGGTAGAAATGGCACATTTGTTAAAGCGAATGTCTCATAAACTTTACAGATTCATATGAAATATTACTTTCTCTACTGTATACGTATAAATGTTAACTTATTTTAGCACTTTAGTACTTTGGTTTCAGCGGACATTATTAAGTCTGTCAAAATAATTATCAGCAGTCACACGTTTTTTAATATTGAAAGATATATATATATTTAATCAAATTTTTCCAGTTTCGACAAAACTTGTGTGACAATAACTTCGACATTTATGTTTTCAGTTGATGCCAATTTTACATAGAAACTTACTCAGTTAATTTTGATAAAAATATGTAAATTGTAGAGTATTTTAACTAGTGCTGTGATGGATGATCATACTTTATTACGATTCTTTCACAATTAATAAGAGACGTTTAGACAAATGAAAAATGGGTAGTGAAAGCCTACTCATGAAAATAAAAACTGTAAAACTCAGAAAAAAGGCCTTAGGTACACATGTGCAAAGAGCTGTCTTAAGAGTATACAAATGAGAATTAAATGTAATGAAAATAAAAATATAATATGATGTTGGTGACAGATGAAAATGACAGCAGCAATTATTATCAGGGTGTGAATTAAGATTTCTGATGAGAGGGGGATAAAATTCTAGATAGAGAAAAATAATTATTATTATTATTATCCTCATTCAATATGGCTCAACACTTGGTCGCACTGAGTTGCTCGTCTTGCATCTTGATCATAATAATAATAATTATCCGTGAGCAGGCTTAAGATAAGATGTGTATTTCCTAAGTTATTGATTGTTATCAGTTTTCCGGTGATGATAATACATCAATATTATTTTCTTTGCTTACTTTATGCTGTACTTTATAAAGTATACTCGTATTAAAACAATTATATTTTGTGAGGGAGATAGAAGTTACCCCTAGCAGGGATAATTTGAATTTATGAGAGGGAGATATTTATTATATTTTATTTCAGTAGGTTATTTTACGACGCTTTATCAACAGCTTAGGTTATTTAGCATCTGAATGAGATGAAAGTGATAATGCCGGTGAAATGATTCCGGGGTCCAACACCGAAAGTTACCCAGCATTTGCTCATATTGGGTTGAGGGAAAACCCCAGAAAAAACCTCAACCAGGTAACTTGCCCCGACCAGAAATCGAACCCGGACCACCTGGTTTCGTGGCTAGACGTGCTAACCATTACTAGACAGGCGTGAACGAGAGGGGGATAACTTTCTGACAGGGGGGAATCTCCCCCCCCGTTAATTTGCACCCTTACTATTATTAAATCCAGTTCATTAGATTGTACGAAAAGAGCTCCTTGGATATTATAGTAAAAATAGTTCCTAACACTATTTCCTGTTTTAATAGATTGAAAATGCATTTGACTACCAGAACCTACATGAAGCAGACTTCCTTCTGGCACTCTGTCATCATTTGGTGTTGCAAGGATATACTCAAGAGGACATTGTTATCCTTACAATGTATCCCGGCCAGCAACGCTATCTACTCGATGTAAGTAATAATCCTTTCATAACCAATTTCAAATCCTTATTACTGTTTTTAATGACGTTTTGTGGCATTGGGAAGTTTATGAATTACTGAAGAGAAAGGTTTTGAAGTGATTTGGTCGTGGCCTATTTTAAAATATGGTTGTAAATTTTCTGAGGAATTGTGGAAAATTACAGATACATTCATCCATACTCTTCTTTGGCATCGAACTCTAGATCTTTCGAATTGAAACTTTCACACTCCTTCACAGCAAATTCATTCAGCAAGCAAACTTTGTGTCAAATCCAGTGGCGTAGCATGAAATTTTGAGCAGGGGAAGCTAACTCAAGTTGTCTTTCGTGTACATATGAGAAAACATATTACAAAAATATAGTCTTAAAATAAATAGTAGTCAATGTCAAGTCAGCAGTCCGAAGATTGGTTGGAACCTCGTAAGTAACACCAATAGGGCATGACCTCAAATGGTAAAATATGATTTCATGGTTTACACATATCTCTAACAAATAGACACGGTCATTTGTCTTTTAAATCGCACTTTTGTTCGTAAGTCAGTCTTGATAATAGAATTGTCTTAAAAATTCAAGTAAATTGGTATCAGGAACTGTTATTTCACTCATTATTTATTATAGTGTCAGGAACTGTTATTTCACTCATTATTTATTATATCAGCCACAATGCACACTAACCTTGAACTGAACACAACTCACGAAAGGGATAACTCGGAAACTTTCAATGTAAAAGCTAGCTTCTTGCGAGCCTTGCGACCAGGGTAGGTTAGTTAGAAAGGGATGGAAAATCTGCGGGGTGGGTTACATAGAAGAATGAATGAAAGAAACCAGTCTGCTTGAAAGCTGGTGTGTGCAGGCTTCTTGTTTACTGCTGCATCACAAATCATCCTGAGCTGCCGCATCACAATATTTAACGCATAAATACAGTATAAACTCTATTAAAATTAATAAATAATTTTGTTCATAAACTGCAGGTTTATTATGAAATTATTATTAACCGGGGAAGCTGAGCTTTTTAGCTTACATTGACGCTACGCCACCGGTCAAATCTTTGGAGATCTGGTTATGTTGATGTATAAAGAACTGGTGAACAGTAGCGGCTCTCATAAAAAAAAAATAAGTGAAGTGCTGTTCACATACACAAATGCACGAACAGTTTTACCAATATAATAAGTACGCCTAATATTCGTAAACTACGCACAATTTTACTAGTTCTAGAACACATGCGAATAGGAAAGTAAATTTATTTCAGAACTCATGCAATTTCTTGCATACCAAGTCAATCCTCGTATCTTTTAAAGCAGCAAACCTGTCGATGATGTCTTCATAAAATGTCTGAGTTTAACTGAGGGTGTTCAGTATATCTTTAGGCAATGCTGCGAAGCTAATTATGAAATTCTGATGTAGCATTCCAAGTGGAATTTTCAATCTTCTCGAACAGAAAAGCTTCTTTCATCGGAAGAATTTGTTGAAGTTATTTTATACAACTTCTCTATTTTCTTAGCACTTTTTAAAAACAAAAAACAAATGGAATTTTAGGTCACCCAGAATTTAAAACATCTTTTTTATCCTCATATTTAAGTCTACAAAACTGCATTTCTAATAAATTACAAATAGTCTCATTTTCGAGATACATATTTCGCACTCATTTATCAACATTTTCTATGTACTGGTACTGGCACCTTTGTTACACTAATCTGTTCTGAATCTCAAGCAAGATTAATACGTAAAGAATACTAAAGACGGCTTATTTGTGAGGTTCTCCACTACTAAAGTAGCTATGAGCTGCAAGACTATGATGCAGGGGCGGCTTTTGGGGTAGTGCCAATGTGCCATGGCACCACCAATGAAAGAAACAAAAATAATATCCTAGAAAGCAGTTGTAATAGTTTATACATTTTATTCGTATTTCATTTGAACGAGCGCGCACACATATCCGGACGCACTGTTGCAGCGTTTTTCCGAACGTTGGAGCCACTTCACTAAGGCATTACCTGCGTCCATATAACACTGTACAAAAGGCTACTGCCTCTAGTTTATATGCGTTTCTTATGGCAGACTTTGAGCTGAATTCAATTTGACTCAGTAGTTAATATTCTGTCCGCTAGAGCACAGTAATGCAGAAATTTCGCCAGATGGCAGGGTTGTTGGAGACGTTATTTGTCTATGAGTTAGAGTTCCGCGCCAAATGTTAATGTAATGTTGCCAATTCAAAACTAATGCACAGAACTTGGATTTGAATGTGTAAATTATTATCTATTTAGCTATATTGAACGCAGAGATAGTCATGGTTCTTTTTAGAAAGATAAATATTTTTTCATATTATGTAACACTGTTTGTTAATGTTGTGTAATATTTGTTTTATTTTGCGGCAACTAAATATCGCTACACTGTTGCTATAGTATTGATGCTTCTGTTAACGATACATGAGATCTGTGCAGGACATGAACATGTGTTATTCAGGCCGCTGCCTTGGATTCATCAGCCTGTTAAATAAAGTGCAAACGTGTCTGTTTATTATCTATGCCACTGTTTATCTCGTGTGTTTTTGCCAGTAATTTTACTAGTTATAAAAGTTATTTGTATTTGACTAACAATACTGTGAAAGTTTTGATTATCTGTATCTGTAAATTTCGTTATTAATTTCGGAAATGTTATTGTAACTGTTACTAGAGACATTATTAACTGTACACCTGGTAAAATAGCTGGTTTAATTAATGTGTTTTATTTAATATAATGCAAACGTGAACTGCGATTATTAATTTCACTAGGGTAATTTGCATACAACTTTTTTTCATTTTTGGCACCACCACCAGAATGTCTCACCGGCCGCCACTGCTATGATGCATAATATTAAACAGTTGCTTTACATTACTTTATATCTCATTAGTTTCTACACGACTTGTTCCCCAGTATACTGGTATGTGATCATTCCCACAGGAATGCAAGAGTTCGCAACTCCTGCAAGACATTCGTGTGTCGCTGGTGGAGGAGTTCCAAGGAAAGGAATGCAGACTGGCGCTGCTGTCTTTGGTGTGGCATGAACAAATGCACAGTGGACCACTTGTCAGCATGATGCTAAGTCGAGCAAAAGAAGGTCTCTATATCATTGGCAATCTAAAAGGACTTGTTCAAAACAGCATCATCTGGCAGTCAGTGCAGAAAACTCTGGAAAAGTACGATGCAGTGGGCCCACAACTGCAGCTGAAGTGTCAGGTTTGTAACCATGTTTTAGGGACTGAAATTTAAAATCAGACGGGGTTTCCTACTAAGCTTGCGGGAGGCAATAGGTACATTAAGAACTGTCTGCATTATACTTACTTACTTACTGGCTTTTAAGGAACCCGGAGGTTCATTGCCGCCCTCACATAAGCCCGCCATCGGTCCCTATCCTGAGCAAGATTAATCCAGTCTCTATCATATCTCACCTCCCTCAAATCCATTTTAATATTATCTTCCCATCTACGTCTCGGCCTCCCTAAAGGTCTTTTTCCCTCCGGTCTCCCAACTAATGCTCTATATGCATTTCTGGATTCGCCCATACGTGCTACATGCCCTGCCCATCTCAAACGTCTGGATTTAATGTTCCTAATTATGTCAGGTGAAGAATACAATGCGTGCAGTTCTGCGTTGTGTAACTTTCTCCATTCTCCTGTAACTTCATCCCTCTTAGCCCCAAATATTTTCCTAAGTACCTTATTCTCAAACACCCTTAACCTATGTTCCTCTCTCAAAGTGAGAGTCCAAGTTTCACAACCATAAAGAACAACCGGTAATATAACTGTTTTATAAATTCTAACTTTCAGATTTTTTGACAGCAGACTGGATGATAAAAGTTTCTCAACCGAATAATAACAGGCATTTCCCATATTTATTCTGTGTTTAATTTCTTCCCGAGTATCATTTATATTTGTTACTGTTGCTCCAGATATTTGAATTTCTCCAGTTCTTCAAAAGATAAATTTCCAATTTTTATATTTCCATTTCGTACAATATTCTCGTCGCGAGACATAATCATATACTTTGTCTTTTCGGGATTTACTTCCAAACCGATTGCTTTACTTGCTTCAAGTAAAATTTCCGTGTTTTCCCTAATCGTTTCTGGATTTTATCCTAACATATTCACGTCATCCGCATGGACAAGCAGCTGATGTAACCTGTTCAATTCCAAATCCTCTCTGTTATCCTGGACTTTCCTAATGGCATATTCTAGAGCAAAGTTAAAAAGTAAAGGAGATAGTGCATCTTCTTGCTTCAGCCCACAGTGAATTGGAAACGCATCTGACAGAAACTGACCTATACGAACTCTGCTGTACGTTTCACTGAGACACATTTTAATTAATCGAACTAGTTATTGTCTGCATTATAATGTTCTTAATCACAGAATCGCATTAAGAGATTTGCATTTTCCATGCAAGTTTTTAACGTATTTCACGTATATTGTTATAACCAAAAAAATCACACCCCTATGCATAGGAAGTAAAAGAATGAACCCTCGTAGACATAAATGTTCATTTAATATTCTAGGAGAAAAATTCGGTCTGGCGCCGGGGATCGAACCTGGGACCTTGGTTCTACGTACCAAGTGCTCTGACCACTGAGCTACGCCGAATTCAATCCACAGCACCTGATCGAATTCTCCTCCTTCAATGTTTCCCTTTGTGGCCTGACTCCAAGTTAGGCATGTATGTTGACGTGTATCCAATGTCAACTGCCATTATACTAGGAGCGCACTCAGCTGAGTGACTTGTTGGCCGGGAATCCGCAGTTATTGTCCTAAAATATTAAGTGTCAACATTACAGATAAATTCTGTAGGACAGATTAATATTCTCTAAGCTAGCAGTGCATAATAACTGCGGATTCAATAGACTATGCCTCTTCAGATACTTTTCTCCATTGTGGGCAATACCTTCTGTACCAAAACCTGCTTGTGTCGGTTCTATCAGTAATCCAGACACAATTTGAATGGGAGTGATATTACAGGTTCATCCAGACCAGTTGATGAGTGTATCCAGTGCCTCAGACTTCACAAAGATCCCGAAAGGAGGCTGTACTCTCCAGTGTGGCTACGTACTACAATGTGGGCATGAATGCCATCTGCAGTGCCACATGAGCAGCTTGCATAAGTGCAAGGTACCAGCATTTCTGTCTAGCTTATCACCTTTGAAGGAACACAAATCTAATGAAATACAGTGCAACCTGTTCAAATCGGAACCTGAATAATCCGGAATCCTGTCTATTTCGGAAGAATTTATTGGTCCCGGCGAAATTTGTATGTATTATGTGTAATTTTTCCTGAATAAAACGGAAACTGTCCAACGCGGAAATGGAAACTGTCTGCTACTGTTCAAAACGGAAATAATATTTTGGACACACTATATTTTGTAACTATATTTTGAAACAGCTTGTAATTTCAAGGAATATACGAAATACGTAGGCCACTAAGATAAAAACAAGTTCTCTTTGCAAAATTTTAGAGGGTACGAGGGTGTGTTGGCCTGTCGGTCATAAATTTTATTACCCTGTTGACTAGGCAGACGAGTCCCTTCAAAGATTTTCAATGCTTCACACCCGTATACTGTCGTAGCTAAACAGAGCGCAAGTGTAGTGATTTCCAGGTAAAAAAAAAGTTGCATAGACTGTGGCATTAACATTAAGTGTTGAAGTAAAAGTTATCGAGATAAAGGAAAATTAGAAACAAAGTCTATGTGAATTAATGTTGAAGTTCAGTTGTGGAAAACTCAGGTGTGACACTTTAAAAATTAAAGAACATAATGAGTGAGTGGCTTGCGGCCGATATTGGTGACACAAAAGGGTGTTAGATATTAAATAGAATGAGATTAGTAAACTTTAGTAATGTTTAATGACTAATGAGTGAGTTACGATAATATTTATATAGAAAATGAGATTTTAATCAAGATGATTCACCAACATAATAAGCGACAGAAAGCTGATTTAATGTGATTAGTGTTAAATGGAATATTTTGTACTTCTTGCAATTTGCGGCATGCCATTTTGTTTTTCATGTATATGAATGACAAAATATTCCATTTTAATGTCACACCTGAATAATACAGAAACCTGTCCACAACGGAAAAAAAATTAGGACCATGTCACTTCCGTCTTGAACAGGTTTCACTATATTTAAAAAATATATAATTATATTTCAACTGAATTAATATTCCTCAGCATCCTGAATCTATTTATGGATTTATCTTTTGTTATTTTCATAATTCCCCTTTCCTCTGTTTCTTTTCTTTCTTACTTCCAAGTGGGCCTATCTGTAGGTTAGTCAAACTATAATATCCCAAACACTTTTGATTTTTCATACTGATCTCTTTTCACTATTACCCTCATAGTTCACTAGCAGTGAAGTCTATGTAATCATCAGTGATCAAATGGTTATTACTAGAGCTCGGACATGCAGGCAAACATGACTTTTAAAATAGGTAGGCAAAAAAGGCACTAAAATGCTAGAAATGTCCATTATGTTTCTATAGCACTTCATAAATGCCACTTCTTTCCATATTTCATCTGTGAAAAAATAAGGCCAATCTATCGGTTCAACTACTAATTGAATTCTTAATAAAAATAAATGAATTCTTAAATCGATTTGTTTAAAAAAAGACTTAAATTAATTCTTAAATCGATTTCTTAAAAAAAAAATAAATAAATAAATAACTTAACCAATAAAAGGGTGAAATTTCCTTCTTAAATTTTAATTAATTGAATTTTTAAATGTTAAAAATATTGAATTCCTATATCCCAAATAACTGAATTGAGGTTGATTATGTTAGCAACTTGTCAAGTGTGTGTTTAAACATGTATGTGGTAGTCTTCATAGAAGTTACGCAACGATTCTGCTGACAAGAAAACAGTGCAAGAGTAAAGATTAACCTACAGATTGAATGTACCGATTCAGCTATTTCAGGCTCATGACTTTACAGTATGTCGACATTTGCTCTCCTTTTTGAAATAGTAAGTTATTATGTATTGTAAGACCTAAAAATTAAACATAAATACTGGATAAACAGAGCAACAGGAAATATTGATGTACACTTGTTTATTGTAGAGTTAAAAAATTTAAAAAGTAATATGTAAATAAGCTTTAAGCCCTTTTTTTGTTTTAAATAAACGCGCTTGGTTGGAACTTGCACTAAAACTAGACGTAAGTGCAAGTTAAAGCCAACATAAATTGAAATAGATATAGGATGGAAAACGAGGTATTAAATGTATATTTATTGCGTATAATTGCTATTCGTGTACCTGTATGTTAATTGTAATTTATTAAGTTTATGTACTTTTTGTGAACCATTATTAATAAATATCCATAAATATATCTATACTAATAATAAATCTGGAGCCAAACTTTTTCTGGTAATTTTCGATTTTCCAAAAATAATTGGTATTAACATGTATAATTAACCATCCTGAAACCGAAAATCGCTTTTTTGACATTTTTGTTTGTATGTCTGTCTGTCTGGATGTTTGTTACCTTTTCATGCGATAATGGCTGAACCGATTTATATGAAAATTTGAATATAAATTAAGTTCGTTGTAACTTAGATTTTAGGCCATATGGCATTCAAAATACTTAATTTAAAAGGGAGGTTATAAGGGGGCCTGAATTAAATAAATCGAAATATCTCGCTTATTATTGATTTTCATGAAAAATATTACACAACAAAAGTTTCTTTAAAAATAATTTCCGATAAGTTTTATTTGATACAAAATTTTGATAGGACTGATATTTAATGAGATAAATGAGTTTTAAAATTACAATAACAACGCCATCTAAGGTGCTGTACTGAAATAAAAGCAAATGACTTCGTCTATAAGGGGCCTTGGACAACAACAATCGAAAGCTATTAAACATAGTGTAAGAGAATGTTTCTGTGTTTGTATGAAGTAATATCGGAAGCTAATTAATTGTTTAATTATTATTTCACATTGGAAAGTGTAGTTTCTCTAGATGGACATAATTCTACAATGTTATTACAGTAACTTCTGAAACATATAGCAAGTAATATAAAGTTTACACATTAAAACTAAATGATATGTCAATCTTCATTAAACTATGGTTACATGTAATAACAATTAAGAAACATGTCAAAGGAATTGTCATTGCACCAAATGATTGCTCTCTGGACCAAAATGACCGCATTTTAATTATTTAAATACAATTTAAATTAAGTAACATATTAAACGATTTATCCTTCTATCAAACACGAATATTTCCTGGATCAAATGTTCTATTTTAATTATGTAATTACTTTACATTTATTTCTAACAGGTGCAGCGGAGCGCATGGGTACGGCTAGTCCCAAATAAAACCATAAACTTTACAGCTCAGTTTTTCTAGCTTAATTAATGTTACCGGTATGTGAAAAATGGGAAATAATTCAAACTTGATTTCACTTCAATTTCTATATCTCTCTCTCTTTCTTTTTTATATCTACCAATTTTATTAAATTATCTGGCAAACTCTTGTATCTGAAACTAGCCTGGTCCCTTTGGTACTGGATAAGAGGGATTCTACTGTACTGTAAAGTAAATCATCCAGTTGCTTTCATGGGGAAAAAATGTCTTGTTGTCGCATATTCTTTCTCATATATAACAAATGAAAATAAGACCTTATTATAAATTAATCTTATCTTGCGTAGTGCTAAACCTATACATTTATTACACACTTTTTTTGTTTGTTCTACAGGCAGGTCATCAAGAAACACTCAGTGACAACTGTGACAGGCAACTTCATTCTCAGTTCCAAGATGTGTAACATTATCAAGCCCCTCTGTCACCAGTTCAAAGTGTCATCTTCTGGTTTCCTTCTATCTACCGAGATCTCTTATGGGTTACCTGCAATATGGACAGAGAGAACAATCATGTTAAACTTATATATTTTTATATTCTATATGCTTTTATATATTTTTTACTTATAATTATATTCTGTTCCTAATTTTAAATGAACCAACTTTTATAGCATGTTTTCATTGATAGATTCAAGTCTGTACTTACCAGTAGAGGTGGGTGTGACAGTGTTTTGTAGTCACATTTCCGAACTGTGACAGCTCCAAAAAAATCACTGTGAAAGATAACAGTGATTTTTGTGTTCAGATGGTTCTTGGCTATTGCAAATGGTGTAACGCCCTGGTATTCACAGAGTCATTCATTTAATTTATTTATGTCATTTATTTAACTAGCTAGCTAGTGAGTACAAATTAAAATTATAAAACAAACATGTTCCTAGCCACTACCGTAAGAGCCAGGCTCGTGTACGGTGTGGTCTTAGTCAATAATATAACATAAAAAGATTATGGCAGGCAATACATACCACTTTCCAAAGATAATATCATCAGTCATAATGTAGAAGTTTCTTTTGCTGCAAGCCCCAGCTTGTCTGGGTTCTTCAAATCTTCAGTTCGTGGTCATTTTACAAAATATAAGGAATATAACTGTTCTTTGCAAGGGGAATGTATATCGGAACAAAACCAGAATGAATCCAAACATTATAATCAAAAGGCATAGGACACCCTGTAATGTACCAAACACAAATCTTCGTTTTGAGACCCAAACCATTACTTCTAACTGGTGACCAGTGATGTGTTCAGTCTTTTCTTTCACATATTCCATAATCGATTATTTGAGATTTTATAGACATCAATAATGATTGTTAAGGGTAGACTGATGTGAAATTTCAATTTTCTAAACTATTCTAGGTACAGCTCTGAAATTGAGCACTGTTGTCCTGCTGCATATAAATAGTTTCTGTACAAAGTTTCATCTCATTTGGTGCAGAAATGTATGAATTATTAACAATTTTGTAATTTTAAATTGTGTAAATTTAGCTTTTCAAAAATTGCTACTCCTCTCACAAATTCAAATATTTTGGTCTGAAATTTTGTCTACATACTTGTCAGAACCTCAGAAACAAAATTTACTATAAAATTTTTCTTTTTATTTTACTAAAAAAATAATTTAAAATATTTTATGCACTACAATGTAAAAACAGAAAAAAAAAAGTCAACTTGAGCATAAAGAAAAATTAATATTAAAAAAAATATGTTAGATATAATCCTGATAGTAAGTTTTGTTAAGAACACATCCAAAAACTCTACAAAAAATCATGCATATAGTACAAAATTTGTAGGAAGAGTAGCATTTTTAGCAATGCAAAATTTACAGAAAATGAAAGTGGAGAAAATTGACTTCAAAGTTTGTGATGATAATAATGAACCAGAACTCTATCTCTTTTTATTTTCTAGGCATTTTGAAATATATAGGCCTAGCTTATTATATGCAGCACATACACTACCACACAGTGCACACCTAATCTACACTAGTAAGTAAAGATGACAGCTGAAAAAAAAACTGTGTAAACTTATGAAAACACTATGCTAGATAACTATTATTTACAAATCACTATAGACTTAGACACTATTATAACACTAGCAATAAAACTGTTAGAAACTTGCAAATATTTCTTGTATCACAAAACAAAAACCAATCATGGAAAACACGTTGTTATGGCTACTAGCAACAAGTGGAATTTTCCTTTAGACAAGAGTTGTGGTCTCTTTTGTAACTAAATATATTTCAAAGGAATATTCTATGAAAAAATATTTTGAGAAATCGAGAAGCTAAACTGACTCAATCAGAAATCTAATATAATAAATAATGTATGAAATACAGCGTAATTTCCAAAATGGTCGCAGAATTCAGAGTGGATGGCATGGACGGGGCATTTAAATTACCAGTCAGAGCGCACAGCCTTTTAGAAATGTGGCCCTAAACAGCTGATAGACTGGTCATAAGGCCATGAAAATTGGCAGAGGACATCTTTAGACCATAAACAATTTTTTAAAGATAAAAACAAAAAATCAATTTTTTTTACCAAAAATGACAAAATTTCACACCAGTATATCCTTAAATTCGTCTTTAACAATATGGACTATATAAATTAGCACTATATTTCATCAAAACATTTCAATGTTTTTGATCTCGAACCATAGTTGTTCATGCTCAACTCTCTTCTGCAAATTGAATTGATATACCCCTGCCATGTCTTGTATAAACAATAGTGATTAGTGCCGCGACTATACTAAAAACAAACCACACTTCTGGCCTGCGTTATCTGTGATGTGTCCCAAGAATAGTTACAAATGTGAGTCATTTGTGGAAGAATATAGCTGATAGCGATTGCTTCAGTATCAAAGAGTTGCCCTCGTTAACCTCTTAGAGTGGGATGATGTCCCTTTAAGTTAATCTTATGACTTGCGGTTGTCTGAACTCTGGAACTAAAATATACGTACATCAGTCGCCATACCTATGAATCACGCAACGGTTTGAGATGGTGATTATGGAACTACAGTCACAGTCGGAACCAATGACAAACATATCACAGCGACAAAATAACAGATCTGCAAATCACACCCTATCACTACTTAACAGTAGCTAAAACGTATATAGGGTTGTAGAATGATATAGGTACCAAAAATTTTACGGATGATTGCATTGATTGAGATCATGTTTCACGCTCTCACCCACACGCACTTCTCTTGTCTTCCGACAGAGGACATTATTGTCAGTCAGTGTAATGCGCTAACAGTATTTTCCCGACAGCTGAACAAAAAGAACAAGTCTAATAAACCTTTTTTAAAATTCTTAAGTTTCAAATACAGAAAATAAAATACGTGAAGATTAAGTTTTTTTATCCTACAAAATTGTTGTTATGGTTACCATTGTGTCAACATATCGAATGTGGAGTAAGGCCACAGAGGGGAAATACGGTACCAAGAGAGATTCGATCCAGTACTGTGGATTGAGCCTTGGTATAGCTCAGTGATTAGAGCACTAGGTGCGTAGAAGCAAGGAGCTGGGTTTGATTCCTGGTGCCATTAATAACAAATGGTAACCATAACAAAAAATAATAAAAGCACAGATTTTCAGAACATATAATCAAATTTTAGAATTGCCCTTACTCGTATTATTTAAACATTTGTTTTAAATTCCACAAATGAATAAATAAAAATGTCAGCCAACAATTACAAATATCACTTAGGAATATAAGTAGTTATAATAACCACTTTCATGTGTCAAAATAAAAACTGAATTGTAAATTACCTAGTTGACTAGTTTCAGCTTTGAGTCAGCCAGCTAGTTGTGAAAATGTCTGACACAAAGTCGAAGCTAGTGAACTAGTTTTTATTTTAACACATGAATGTGGTTATTATAACTATATTTCTAAGTCTTATTTATTACCGATAATTGTAGGCAAATTACTTAAAATTAAGACAATTATTAGGACTTCTTCTTTCAGAAACATGAATTTCATCTGTCAAAATTTCGCAGAAACATGAATTTCATCTGTCAAAATTTCGGTATGTATACCATTTGCAACCTGTATACTGTAAATAAAATCTCTGTCTTGAAAGCTTTATAAGCATGATTTCTTATAGCTCAGTGACTCTGCCAGTTTTATAGCACGGCCCAATGCTTGCCACCCACATCAAAACTTTAATAGCTCCTCAGGTTCAGCTGTTTTTCTTACTGGTTTCAATATCATTCATACATTACTTTACCAACTCTCTGACTGTCTTATGATACAGTAGAGACTAGGGTTTCAAAATAAGTTTGTAACATACTTCAATACCAGTACTGCAATATTTACTGCACTGGTTACATAAAACCATAATGCTAGTCAGTACCAGTAATGGAAAATGCGTGTAGAATATCAACTGGTATAATAAAACAGTCTTGTTTGTACTTGATTTTCATTAAGAGAAAGTGCCCAAAAGCTTTCTTTTTTATTATTCAGAAAATTTAGAACACAAATCATACAAGCCACAAGGTCGATTAAGTGCCACTGACTTATTTTATTCATTGCTCTCACAGCTGTTTCCAGAGGTTGTTATTCTCTAACTTTCTTACCTTAATACATCAAGTAAACAAGACTGTAAGGGCCAGGAGTGGGATCAGGCAGACATGTCTCATTCTCTTTCAGGAACTTTCCATTCCCCAAGTTTATTTTTAAAGAGGAGGGGACTGTTAGGCTATTTATAGCAATCAGCTGACAGTCAGTTGTCTGGCAGGCTTGGCAGGGAGCGCACGTGTGTCTTGTCACGCTCACAGTATGTACACTTAATATTACCGATACTATAATCATTTTTTAAGAATTATATTGTGATGTCGTTTTAACTGTTAAAGTATATCATTTTTAGAACATATAAGGCTTTGAAGTCCTTGTTTTTTATTGGCCTTTAAAATATGAAAATTCTTGTTACCACTTCATACAAAAATCTGTATGTTGGGTTTATTTTGTGGACATGTTATGCAGTGAGGGAAGTGGAAAAAAAAAAAACCAGAGGCGGTATGCTACCCCAAGATTTTCCTCTGGCATACCCCCTTCCTTACAACATACACATAAATGATGTATACCATACATGGGCACAATTTTCGGTTATGTGAGGCACTCAATTTGAAATAGTTTGTTTACTAGGAGAGAAGACTGCAGAGTAGGATGGGAAATATAAACTGCTGTGACCTGCGTCACCTTATCGTAATCGCTAAGGCGGTCAGTGGCGGATTATTAGGAAAGCGCTTGGTTAATGTGAGAGACTCGAAAACTTTTATTCAATTTGGCAAATTAATTCGGCAGCTTCAATCATAAACCTCTTTACTATTTCTCCATCATTGAATTGATTTAAATCACAGGCGAGAAATTGTGTAACTAGCCTATAATATTCCATCACGTTGTCTACGTTTATTTTCTTGAATATTCTGGCGTTTATCAAGATTAATCAATACATTTGCACGTTCTTGATCTAGAATAATTTCAGAAAATCATATTTCGTTTTCTACGCACATTTGATATTTTTTTTTATAAATTTCTTTTGGAAATAATAAGTATAAACAACATTTAATTCCTTGTACCTTTTAATGCAGCGTGTTTAAGGTATAATGTCATATTTAGTATACTGTGCAAATGTTAAGATCATCAATTTTCTTCGGAATAGTACGAAAAATAACATTTAATTTGTCTTACCTTCTAATTCAGCATGTTCTTTATGACATAAGGAGTAATGTCGTTGTATATTAAATTTATTAATGCCTAATAGGATTTTCGAGCATAACATACATCATATGTTCTCCCCTTCTAAACAGCAAAAAAACTCTTCCTCCCATTTCTCAAGAAATAATCGTTTTCTAACGCGTACACACTGCTTTGATAATGCCATTATGCCACCACTGATATAGCTTATGAAACTGATATAGAACCTGCCCACGCGTAGGAGCTACGTGAGGGAGGAACAGGAATTAAGAAGATGATGTCACTCAGAGCATAAGCTCTGTGGAGGTCAGTGAGGCACGATGCCCATCTATGATGTATACAATAAATTGTTTCATGCAGTCAGTAACGCGAATCTTTGAAGCTTACGCAACACATTAAATTTCTTAATAAAATGATTTCAAGTTACTTCATTTATTTAGGGGAGTAGTGGGTACAGTGAGACAAAATATTAAGACATGTATGCAAGTGAAATTTAAAGTATTTTTAAAATCAAGTGCAATAGAAATATACATTAAAACATGGAGTACAATAATACATAAACAGAAATGTTAATAGATAAAGGACATAATATGGAATACGTGTTTGTCAAATAATGCAAATGTCTCACTCTTCCCATTCAGGAGGGTACAGTGAGACACCACAGTGTCTATTAACGGACATTGAAATGCTTTACATTTATTTCAAAAGAAAAGAAAGCTTGCTGTCTCTTTATCTTGCCATGTTCTGTAGACTTATTTAGAATCATTCTGACGTCTGACTTCGAAACCATTGAAACATCTGGAACATTTGGAAAAGTGAATTTTCCATGACTTTTCAAACTTTTG
The DNA here is from genome assembly GCF_040183065.1 of Periplaneta americana. NCBI lineage: Eukaryota > Metazoa > Arthropoda > Insecta > Blattodea > Blattidae > Periplaneta > Periplaneta americana. The sequence continues at coordinate 172,516,413 of NC_091123.1, forward strand.
CTAAAAAATAAAATGAATTTTTGGTGACAACAAAGCTTATAATTATATGAATTTAATTTAATTCTTTATTGTTTTTTTAATATTTTTTTTTAATTTTGTGAATAATTTTTTATTTAAGAAACCATTAAAATGTAATGTATCCATTATTTTAAGCTATAGCTCTTAAATTGATTACTAGTATGTTCATTTTTAATGTTAGTTACCGGTAAATGTAATATAATTACAGTTTATTTTTGCATATCATTGGTAAATGGGAACAGTGAGACGTCTCAGTGTACCCTTCAATGGCATGTCTCACTGTTCCCTTTACGCATAGTTCGTTTAAAAATGGCGCCATCACTTCAAAATCAAAACAAGAAAGACGAAACTTTGCAAAACATAACGTCAAATACCATAGTATTAGGTAAGAAAACATTCATATTTCTATTTAATTTGTATATCCAATATAACCTTCATTAAACACTAACCAAAATTTTACTTCTAAGAGTGAAAAATTACGAATTATTTTTTCATCACTAACCTTTATAACTAGAATCAAATCGAGTATGAAAATACTGTTACTTTACTCATGCAACATACAACTCCGCTGTTACAAACATTTCAACATCAAAATTTACCATCTAATAAAAAATGTCTCACTGTACCCACTTCTCCCCTACTAGGTTACTTTGCAGTGTCCTTCGACACATCATTTAAAATAATGTTAAAGCTTCGAAGTGCCTTACTTAATGTAATGTATAAACAAATTTTTACAGATGACATTTTTTCAGTGATGGTATGTCATTTTTCACTAATGGTATATTTTCTGGCCATAGAAACCAGTGGCAGTATTCCATACCGGTGCATACCGTCTCACTTCCCTCACTGATGTTATGTTGTCATTTGCTTTATAATTGTATTATGTACAAATATATGCAAGCACTATAGCTACAAATAAATTTAATTTTGATAGAATGATGTATTTTGTGGTATTCCTCATTTCATAACTCATTATTTTTCATTCCATGAATTCAGTGCAGTGAAAGCAAACATATTATATTGTATATTTCTAAACACACACCTTCATCTCAAACAGCAGAAATAACTAAAATGCTCTCTCAATTATTATCCCTCAATAAAAGAATTGTATTCCAATGGATACCATCCCATTGTGGAATCCTGGGAAACGAGAATGAGGATGCTTTAGCAAAGAAGGGCAGCACTGCTACTTACAGACCTGTTACTAAATCTACGTATTACTCTGTGAAGAGATTTATTAAATCTACATACTTAGACTTCAACAAACAAAATTTGATAACACAAACCCAAGGGAAAAAATGGAACTCTCTGCATCAAAATCTACAGTTAATTCCCGATTTACCACGAAAATCGTCTGTAGCTGCATTTAGATTGGCAACAGGCCATGATTGTTTGGCCAAACACCTGCATAGAATTGGAATATATCAGTCCCCTAACTGCCCATTGTGCAATTCAAACCAAGAAATGGATTCGGAACACCTCAAAATCTGTGCTTCAGTGGCTAGTCATGATAATATCTTTGAAAAATATTGGAGTGCAAGAGGTCAAATGACTTTATTGTCAAACGCCTGGCATTAGAAAACAACAACAACATATTGTATATTTCATTAATTGGTTTTATAATAATTACGGTTCTAAAAATTTATAAGCGTAATGGGAATATTGATAGAAATACTTCTCGTTATGAATCTTTTACTCCAGAGAGATGAAATAAAATTATACTTTTTGTGATAAAACAATCCAGAAAATTATCAAGAAAGTGGCGAAGTTTCAAAATCACTAAATTAATTAATATACCTAAAATGTAATTCATTTCTGGAACTTACTTTTAAATTTATTAAATGTAGTTTAATTAAAATACCTTCTCAACACACAAACATCATGCACAAACACCCTGAAATGTACATTTGATGATTAAAAATATATCACGGCAAAAACAAGCTTTTAATGTTTTTTTTAATTACTACTGTCATTATGAACATAATTCGATGGTGTTTGAGTAAAGGGAGATACACGATAAGTCATAAAAATGACGATGCCAGATGTGCTGACTGTTGCTCACACTTGGATGCAGTGATGGTTTTGCTGATGGTGTTTGAAACAACGATATCAATAGCAGAATGGAATAGTTTGTGCCAATTATATGCAACATAAGAGTAGTCTACCTCTGTGGAGTAACAGTCAGCACATCTGGCAGTGAAACAAGAGGACCCGGTTTCAAATCTTGGTTGGGACAAGTTACTTGGTTGGGGGTTTTTCGGGGTTTTCCCTCAACCAATTGAAGCAGAATTGCTGGGTAACTTTCGGTGTTGGACCTTGGACTCATTTCAGTATCATTAATTCACGTATCATCCATACCATAATGTAGGCTAAGTTCACTGTGCGATGTGCTGTACTTGTAAAAGAGCATGGCCGTTCGGCTACCCAATCATTCACAGAATAATAGTGGTAAACATAATAAGCCTTCGGTTCCCTCCTGCATACAAGAGAAAAAAAAAGTTACAAAAATGAGTTTTGAGATAAATGAAAATTAAACTTCGAACCTTATTGAAAATAATATTCTACACAAATAAAACGTATCAAATGTTAGTATTATTTTGTTTTTTCCACACTCACTTGTAGAATTTAACTTGTGTATTCACCTTACTTACTTATTGGCTTTTAAGGAACCCATAGGTTCATTGCCGCCCTCACATAAGCCCGCCATTGATCCCTATCCTGAGCAAGATTAATCCAGTCTCTACCATCATATCCCACCTCCCTCAAATCCATTTTAATATTATCTTCCCATCTACGTCTTGGCCTTCCCAAAGGTCTTTTTCTCGCCGGCCTCCCAACTAACACTCTATATGCATTTCTGGATTCGCCCATACGTGCTACATGCCCTGCCCATCTCAAACATCTGAATTTAATGTTCCTAATTATGTCAGGTGAAGAATACAATGCTTGCAGCTCTGCGTTGTGTAACTTTGCTGTGGTCGTGCTAGAGAATCAGTCCCATTCCGAGGCTTATTTGAAGGATTCGTAACAAGCTGTTTTTACGGTGATGGGGTTGTTAGCCCTTCGCCCAACCCCCAAGCTGGAGGACCACCCCTTATCGGCTGTCCACGACTGCTTATTCAATATATTCGCAGCTACCCTCCATATCTGGAGGCCGTCTCCTCTATCCGCAACCTGAGGACGCCCCATGCCGTGGTGATAGGGACCCACAATACATAGTGTGTATTCACCTAGGCAATAAAACTCTATTTGCACAAAAAAATGACCAACTGCCTTTACCCAAACATCATCAATTTATGGCAAAAAGAGGAATCTTATAAACATTACAGTAATAGATGTAGAGATTAATTATATCATGAAATAACTGCGGTGGAATTAGTAAAATCAAGAAAAAAAATATAGGAAGAAAACGAGTTTAAAAAATGTGTACCAATACTACCACCAGAGGCAGATTTGAAGCTTTGGCTCTTCTAGTCCTCACAGTAGTACCAAACCAAGGTATGCAAGGAGTCTTCATTGTGGGTTACACTCACGAATTCGGGCAAAATTTCAACAACACAAATACTTCCAGTCATAGACTGTCAGATTTGTAGTGTACAAACTTCACTTATTTAAAATGCATAATTTCTATATGAAAATTCCAATGTGAAGGTACACCATGACTAGTATGTTTTTTGACGATATTAAATATAAATGGAAATTAATTTCATTCACAGTTAGCATTTTTTTCTTCCTCCACTTAGTAGAGGATCAAGCCAGTAGGGTCTACTTCTGTAGTACCAGAAATTTCTCTCTTCAAATGCTTCTTGGGGCATCCCACAAGATGATCTTTGAGTTATACACTTATAATTTTGAAAATTTTAGAATTCTAGCAAGAGACTTTCCTTCTATATGTTCGTTTCACATTTTTAAATATTTTTCAAATTGTGACTGACATTCCATTTATATTTAATATTACCTCTAATGGTTACATATAATATAGTAATCTTAGAAATCTCATCTCTTCACTTTGAATTTTAATTTCATTGTTTCCTTTGTTTTTATTTTTTTTTATTGGGTTATTTTGCAACGCTGTATCAACATCTAGGTTATTTAGCGTCTGAATGAAATGAGGGTGATAATGCCGGTGAAATGAGTCCGGGGTCCAGCACCGAAAGTTATCCAGCATTTGCTCGTATTGGGTTGAGGGAAAACCCTGGAAAAAACCTCAACCAGGTAACTTGCCACGACCAGAATTCGAACCCGGGCCACCTGGTTTCACAGCCAGACGCGCTGACCGTTACTCCACAGGTGTGGACTGTTTCCTTTGAAGTCCAACATTTGTTACCATAGAAGAAATTCGATTTGATATCACATTTTGGGGCCTAAATTGGAATCTTGTATAATATTAATCTTATGTTAAAAACAAAATGCCTTACTTGTTTTTTTGTAAAGAAACAATGTAAAGAAACTGGTATTTTGTGAGATTAGTTAAAAACAATTATCACATGTATGATTTAACATTTTTTTATAGAATATGTAGGTACACGAAATTAAGTGTAAATTTATTGAAATTACGAACTGCTAGCAGGATTTGTGCCAGTGTTGTATGTGTGTGTTTATGCCAAGAATCCTTGCCAGGTTTCTGTCTTTCCCACAATACCCCCATGACCTTTGGCTGACCCTAACACCGAAATACCTTTGTATCTCTACTTATTACGTAAACTAGAACATTTTTTAATTTAAGATACTGAAAATAAGCACATCTCCATGCAGTAAAATAGCAGCGAAATCATACGGACAGGTACTGAATGTTTTGGGGTCCTTCTTGGGATTCAGCTGTTTGTCAATAAATGAAAGAGATGGTTTAATATACACAGTACAAATATTTACGAAAATCTACTGACATATATCTTAATGTCGTATATCATCTGATATCTTCTCCTGCCCCGTACTCTTCTCCCATTCACCATTCCTTCCAGTGCATCCTTCAGTACCGATAGGCAGTTTCTTCTCAGCCAGTAACCCAACCAATTCCTTTTCCTCTTCCTGATCAGTTTCAGCATCATTCTTTCTTCATCCACTCTTTCCAACACGGCTTCATTTCTTATTCTGTCTGTCCATTTCACATGCTCCATCCTTCTTCATATCCACATTTCAAATGCTTCTAGTTGCTTCTTTTCACTTCGTCGTAATATCCATGTTTCTGCTCCATACAATGCCATACTCCACACAAAGCACTTCACTAATCTCTTCCTTAGTTCTTTTCCTATCAAAAGCTTCCTTTGCCATTGCTATTCTCCTTTTGACTTCCTGGCAGCAACTCATGTTACTGCTTATAGTACACTCCAACTATTTGAAGCTGTCCACTTGCTCTACTGCCTCATTTAGTATTCGCACGTTTACCTTCTTTATTTTTCTTCAGACAACCATAGTCTTCGTCTTGTTTGCATTTATCTTCATCCCATATTGCTCACAGCTGTCATTTAGCTCCAGTAGCATATCCCTTAGTATCATTTCCTCTTCTGCTAACAATGCCATATCATCAGCAAATCTTACACACTTTATTCTTCTTTCTCCTACTATCACCCCTCCCATGTTCCGAAAACAGTTCTTTACTAAATCCTCCAAGTAGATGTTGAACAGGGTAGGTGATAAAGGGCATCCTTGACGTACTCCTCTCCCTATTTCACTTTCTTCTGACATTTCTTTTCCGATTCACACCCATTTTCTTCAGGATGTCCATCAGTGTGTTCCAATCCACTCTGTCAAACGCCTTTTCTAAGTCCACAAATACTATATACACTTCTTTATTCTTCTCTACATCTGGCATCTTTTACCATGTCCACACCTGTGGAGTAACGGTTAGTGCGTCTAGCCGTGAAACCAGGTGGTCCGGATTCGATTCCCAGTCAGGACAAGTTACCTGGTTGAGGTTTTTTCCAGGGTTTTCCCTCAACCCAATATGAGCAAATGCTGGGTAACTTTCGGTGTTTGGCTCCGGACTCATTTCACCGGCATTATCACCTTCATCTCATTCAGACGCTAAATAACCTAAGCTATTGATAAAGTGTCTAAAATAAAAAATCTTTTACCGTGGAAAGACTCATCATGCCATGTTTGCAGTTTTTCTTGGGAAAGATAAATGCAGTAGCTTCCCGTTGCTTTCCACACACCACTGTCTCTTTCACATCATAATAGATCCCAGGGGTTCCCTGCGTGGAGGTGAGAAGAGTCGATTTGACTAATTGGGCCCTCCGGACTTCACTGAAATTCACCGCAAGGGTTAAATATCAGTTCTATCAGGGTTTTGACCCAATCAGAGACTACATTACAATGTTGTATTGTTTTTTTCAGTTTTTCATCATTAAGAGATTATAATTATTCTTCTTACTAAAAATAAGACGAAAGTAGAGTAAGAATAAACATGTACTCAGAAGTTTTAATTGATTGTAAAGTCTGCATCATGAATAAACGAAAAGAATTCATGATTTACAGCTGAATCATGTTGGTACACCTGGGAATACTGCTGCTTTGTGTGGCATTGAATCTAGACACGGGCACAGCAGACAAGCAATATTCCAACTACTATGACTGGCAACATAAGCACTGGGTATCTGCCAATGTAAGTATATCCTAAAAAAGTAATTTCACTGTTTTAACAATCTCCATCTCCTAAATACCTAACAAAATTGCCTCTGCAAAACTGGAAAAACAAGTGCTCAATATAAATGTACTGCTATCACAAAGAAAGAAATTTCTGACAGTTTGTTCCATCTATTTTTAAACTCTCTTCTATCTGCTATCTGCAGCTGCCAGTTGATAAGAATTGGATATTATTCTTTATGTTCCAGATATTAATATTCATCCCTTCTGGATGATATCACTTTAAATATCTTGTCACTGGAATTAGTGCATCAAAGAACTCCCTTAACCTTCCTCTCCGTGTCATAAAAGCTAACAAGGAGCATTGTGTAGGGTGTGATGAAACCCCAAGTACTTTTTTGGTCTTGGAGAGGGGAGACATAGATTTATACATTGTTGCATGATTTAAACAAGTTAAGAATTAAATTGCTGATGATTCAATTTAAAGACGTAACCTATTGTCACACGCACACACATACGTACACACTATTCAATACATTATTGAGAGTAGACAAAGTTATCGGCTCTCCGTTTCATCTGAGACAAAGTAGGCTCTTTCCAGAGTTCCGAAAGAAAGTTCCTCAGGTAATCTGAGGCGAATCATCGGCCCCATCTCGCCAAATAAGCCTACTATTTCGCTACCACCAATTCCATAGATGTTAAATAACCAGTAGTTAACACAGCATCGTGAAGTATCCAAATAATATATATATATATATATATATATATATATATATATATATATATATATATAATTACAAGAGTAATAATATTAGTTGCAGTAGTAAAAAAGTGGAGATATCTCTTTACATACCATGAAGGCACTTGGGGGCATGGAGGTAGAGCCCCATGCTTTCCATGACCTCGGCACTAAAATGAGGTGGTGTGGTCGGCACCACTCTCAGACTGCCTTTTACCCCCGGGAAAGACCTGGTACTCAATTTTATAGGAGGCTGAGTGAACCTCAGGGCCGTAGTAATAATAATAATAATAATAATAATAATAGTGACAATAATAATAGTAGTAATAATAATAGTAACAATAATAGTAGTAGTAATAATAAAGTAATAATAATAATAGTAATAATATTAATAGTAGTAATGATAATAATAATGATAATAATAATAGTAATAATAATAATAATAATAATAATAATAATAGTAAAAAGTAAAGGTATCCCTGTCACACGCCATGAAGGCTCTTGGGGAGCATGGAGGTAGAGCCCCATGCTTTCCATGACCTCGGCACTAAAATGAGGTGGTGTGGTCGGCACCACTCTCCGACTGCCTTTTACCCCCAGGAAAGACCCGGTACTCAATTTTATAGGAGGCTGAGTGAACCTCAGGGCCATAGTAGTAATAATAATAATAATAATAATAATAATAATAATAATAATAGTGACAATAATAATAGTAGTAATAATAATAGTAACAATAATAGTAGTAATAATAATAGTAGTAGTAGTAATAATAAAGTAATAATAAGAATAATAGTAATAATAATAATAATATTAATAGTAGTAATGATAATAATAATAATGATAATAATAATAGTAATAATAATAATAATAATAATACCTGATGGATATGATGCTCACATTCAAGAAAACAAACTCAGAACAATATCGTCATTCTGCACTTCACACTCATGTCGCCATTGTCGCCATGGGTTCCTGAGTGGGATGTACATGCACCCCAAGCATAATTTAATTTATTTGTGGTCACATTGCTGAAAAAATTGCAGTGGTAACATTTGGAAATAACATAATAATTTTTTTCTGACACAAAATAATTAATGTATGTTGGTGAAATCACATATATTATTGTTCAATAACTAAAGCTGGGGTGTGATCACACTCCTCATAGGGATATAAGGTTAAACGGAGTTCATTTCACAACCAATACTCTCCGCTCAAAAGAATAAACTAATTTGGTTAGATTGCAATGGTTTAGAACCAGGGGAACTACAAGGAGTCAACTACACCCCCTTACAACATGTATCTAACAAAGGGATTTAATCGTTGCAGGAACCATATATTGGAGGCTATCCCAAGCCTGAGTTTCCATGGGTGCCAGATGCTCCCTGGAAGGCAACACAGAATGTGCCAATTCCTCCGACTTCAGGGGCTGCACGCCTGGCCAGACATATTGTGCACAATGCAGGTGAAATATACAGTTAATTCCGGTTAGCTGGTCCACATGAGACCTAATGTATAGGAGTTCCTAACCACACTCCAGCCTCTACTTCACAAAATCTGTTGGTGGGCAGCAAGTGGTCATATGCCAGTGTACGGAGAGCACCATACATGCTTTCCTATGCAACCCATCCTACTCCACCTTCCACTGCTTAGCTTCCTCAGTTCATTTTTAATAACATTTGCAATATTTTATTTTTTTTCATCCATCCATTTTGTAGCCATTACTGAAAATAATCACCATAAATGGTGAAAAGCATAGCAAGAACTTTGTTATAGATCAGTAGCAGCCCACGGTTACAAATGTTGGCAGTTCTGCATGAAAAATAGTGTATTTAGCAAACCCATGCTGTTTATTGCATCTAAAATGGATGACGCATGTAATTACAGCCCCTTGTCGAAGTTGACTGTGCACCCGAAATTGTACTCCAACCATCCGTGCGCTACACCTCTCCCACCTGGTACAACTAGTCATGTAGTGGAGATGTGCCCCACATGCTTTTCTAGTTTTTTAAGTCAAATTAACTAAATCCTTCACTCCGGTGTTTGTCCATGTGTTTTCTCCTCTAAACAGAATATACGGGTGGGGGAGAAAGCGTTTTCATGAGCGCAGCAAAAAACCAATCATTTCCATTACACATTTCAGTATTAAAATGACTAGTAGGCTAGATGATTTCCTAGACTTTTTCCAGAAATTTCAATATTTAAATTTTGTGTAGAACATCTAATTTTTTACGTTAACATGCAATTTCTCTTTTAATTTCGAAAAGGGTTGGTTGATTAGGTTTTCATTTCATTCATTTTTAACATAAAATATTTCCTTAGGCACACTGACTAATCACATCACACCACCCACAGTACTATAACACACTGGAACTGTAATGATATACAGTAGGCCTAGTCCAGAAGCCTATGTGTTCTAACGCAGGTCATAAAGAGATGAGGGTGTTGGCGGTTCTTTTGTATATTCGGAGAGAGCTCTTCGGTTGCAGCTCTAATGCAGTCTTATGGGACGGTGAAGAAAACCAGTTTTCTGCTGCCGACTACCCTACGTTGAGCTTCAGGAACTGCTGATCACAGATCCGAAAAGTACACTACAGCTAAAATTCTCGAGCAGTTCAAGGCTCCTACAGACAGTAAAATCTCGAATCGAAAAGAATGAATTGGAAAAATAAATGAAACAATGAACTAGATTACATAAAAGCACGTTTTACATTTTTAATTTTTTCACGTCCATTTAAATGGCGTGCAGCTCTGCAGTTCTTATTGTAGAGCCGCCCCTGTTAGAGATACAATATTTTTCGGTTTTTGTGCACCAGTTTAATCTATAAAATACACCAATTCTTCTGGTACTGTCATACATACTACTACACCACCACCAACCACACTGCAAATGTGATGTAGGTACTGCGTGCAGGATTTGGAATTTGACAACTGAACATTTGGCATATACAGACGTGGACAAATTATTAACAAAATTGACGATTTTTATGATAATTCTGTTTACAAAATTTGACTTTTCAACTTACACTACAGTTGACAATTTTTCATATTTCTATCATTATAGTTGACAGAAAAATGCAAAAATGTCGACTGTAGTTTAAATTGAAGAGCCATTTTTTTGTAAGAATATATAATAAAAATCTTTAATTTTGCTAAAAATTTGTAAATATGCAAAAATGTCAATTGCAGTCTAAATTGAAGAGTCAAATTTTGTCAAAATATAAAATAAAAATCTTCAGTTTTGCTAATTATTTGGAAATATCCAAAATGTGAACTGTAGTCCAAGTTGAAGAGTCGAATTTGGTAAAAATAAGTATAGAGTACAAATCTTCAGTTTTACTAATAATTTGTAAATATGCAAAAATATCAAATGTAGTCCAAATTGAAGAGTCAAAATTTCTAAAAATATACAATACAAATCTTCAATTTTCCTAATAATTTGGAAATACGCAAAAATATCAACTGCAGTCTGAATTGAAGAATCATAGTTTGTAAAAATATATAATAAAAATCTTCAATTTTGCTAATAATCTGTCCACGTCTGTAGTTCAAGACTTGTGCCATACACGGAATAAAATGCGCTAAAACCATATTGTTCCGGGTAAAACCGTACATTTGGCAACCCTAATTACACTACAGTCACTCTCAATTTATTCAATTTACAAAGTCCATGAATTCATTTGTATATTCCTGCACTAGTCTACTTTTTGCTTTCGTCCATTTTCCATGATTTCTTATCATACTTTTCCTGAATAAAATGATCCACCATCTATTCTAATCTGTTGCTATCAATACCACGTCATCAGACATCTCTGTACTCAAGTTCCTTCTCAATAGCCATGGCCCGCTCATGGAATTCGCTGCCGCTGGGAATCAGGGATAGTCTTAGTCCTCAGTTGTTTAAAATTAAGTTGTTTCGAAATATGTTATATGCAAAGAATTAGTTTTTAGGTATAATTTTTATTTATTATTATTATTATTGGCGGCCGGGTAGCTCAGTTGGTAGAGCAGCTGGCTATGGACTGAAAGGTCCGGGGTTCGATCCCAGGTGGTGACAGGATTTTTTCTCGTTGCCAAACTTTCAGAACGGCCCCGAGGTTCACTCAGCCTCCTATAAAATTGAGTACCGGGTCTTTCCCGGGGGTAAAAGGCGGTCAGAGCATGGTGCCGACCACACCACCTCATTCTAGTGCCGAGGTCATGGAAAGCATGGGGCTCTACCTCCATGGCCCCCCCAAGTGCCTTCATGGCATGTTACGGGGATACCTTTACCTTTTGTTATTATTATTATTATTATTATTATTATTATTATTACTAGTATTATTTTACAGTCATTACTTTATTTTTCCATTAACACTAATCTCTAGGTAATTGTCATTGTCTCAATGTAACACGTGCTGTGCTGATCATAACAATTCTACTATTCCTTTAATTGTGAGATTATATTCATATGTATTAATTCTTATTTTTTTTAAGTTAATACTGTATACTAGAATGTATTTTCCTGTTTGTGATTATGTATTCAGTCTCTTTTTTTTTTTTATTATATATTTTTTTATTGTTATTTTAAAGTTAATACTGATTGCGTATATGTATTCAATCCCTCTTTTTTACTTAATTATGTTTATTATTATTTTTTTAAGTTAATATTTGTATACCGGTATGTATTTTTCTGTTATGTGATTTGATCCTGGTTGAGTGGAAGAGAAGGCCTGATGGCCTTAACTCTGCCAGGGAAAATAAAACTATTATTATTATTATTCTGCTCACATAATTGAACCGGAAGTAGTGTGACCTTATTTGGCAGTGACATCTTAAGAATGTTGCAACTTCTCCTGTTATTGGTATATTTGTTTTCAACTTCTCTTTTACACCTGGTAAAACGATTTTATTACACTCCATTTCGTAATCAACTGCCACTTACTGGTATTTTCTCGTAGCTTACTGGTAGGTAATTCACTCATCACTGTTCTGTGCTGCCAAGTGATTGGCCAGTTCATTCCCAATGTGTGTGTTTGTGTGTTGGTAACGAGTTAATACGAGAATATTCATTTATCATTTCAGACTGGGCCGTGGTGACATCTATCTCTACAATGCATAGCATTCGAGGTTATCCATATGGAAATGTGTTCTATATGAGTGATGGTCCCCATAGCAAAAGCTCAGGTGTGCCATTCTTCTACTTCACCCCTATGGACCAATCAGCTCAGGATCTGTCTGTGAGTAGAAACATGCTCAGTATTGGTTCATGCCATAAAGTTATAAGTGGGGATTTAGACATTTATATAGATAACCCCTTCATGTAATACTTGTTCATTTTACAGAAACCTATCTAAAAAATCCTTCACTGCAGGTGACTGTTTCATAAAGGTCATTTTTACAGCAAAACTACCACACATCAGTACTGATCACACAACCTCAGGGTGAAAACTGCCGTGGGAAAAAAGAGCCTGATGATCCACGCTGTGCACATGTTATCCTGACAGGGAAACTGAAGAGGGTGAGTGCATATTACAGTAGAGCACATGTGAAACCCAGTGAAAAACAAAATGAAATTAATATCACCTTTTCTCTCATGTAAAACTAATCTATATAATTATAAAAAATTGTTCCATAAAAGTTTTTCAACAGTAATCTCACTAGACGTTTTGATTTTATCGATAAATCTGTGAGTGGAACACCAGCAGATTTATCTAGAGAAAATCAAAACTCGAGTGGGATTTAATTGACTATTACACGATTAGAAGAAAGTATATAAAGATTAGAAGTAACGAAGTACTCCAATACAATAAAATATTAATTGACTTACGAAAATACAACTGTCTTCAAATGTATTATTGTACAATCTCAACATTACAAATATTACGCTAGATGCATGCTAGATGGCAGTAGTGTCTTTATACAGACACTGTAATGATTACTATTCAATAAATCTTAATATTAAACAATCTCTGATACGTGACTATCCATAATATCATATAGCAGAAGCTATAACATAACCTAACTAATATACACAAGTGTTAGAAAAGTTTTAATTAAAGACGATGACATAAAAAATAAACATGAATAATTTTAAAAGGAATAATTATTGAATGTACAATTTTCAAATTTGAATGTGGTTGGTAGTTCAATTGATGTTATATTGGACGTGTACGTAATAGAAGTGGAACTCGTTGATTTAGGCCTACATGGTGTATTCAACTTATTCAGAATTTCCGAATGAATAATTTTAAAAGGAATAATTATTGAATGTACAATTTTCAAATTTGAATGTGGTTGGTGGTTCAATTGATGTTATATTGGAGTGTGCATAATAGAAGTGGAACTCGTTGATTTAGGCCTACATGGTGTATTCAACTTATTCAGGATTTCCGAATGGTGCTCTTCATTTATTTGTAAATCGGATTTCAGAAGATGCATAGGTATGATCAGTGATTTTTATTAATTCTTGTTCTTGAATGCCAATGCGAGTCATATTTGAAACTGCTGTGCATCGACTGGAGTGGTTTGTAATTATATATATATATTTTTGACGTCCAGACCAGCGCAGTTTCAAATGTTGGCAAAGAAACAAATGCTAGGGACGCGATAAAATTGTGCGATAAGCAGCCATGATTGGTTGAAATACATCCTTTCGTACCGTTTTATTGGTCAAAAGTAGTATGACGTAGTAAGAGTGTAATAGTCATCAAAAATTAATCCTAGGATCTTAGGAGTTGGATTGTACTGAATTTCTTGATTACTCAAATAAATGTGAGGTTCATAGTTTTTTAAGCTATATCTTCTTGTGAAGATAGTATATTCAGTTTTTGATTGTGAGATAGATTCCATTTGGATGCCCAATTACTGATATTATTTACAGGTTTTTGTATAACTCTTAATGATTCATTTGGATCCTTGTACCCATATTGTAACATCATCTGCAGAGATATTTTTACCTCAGGTGGAACAACATCAGGTAAGTCATGTAACATTATATTAAATAAATTTGGGCTTAAAACAAAACCTTGAGGTATACCCTCTGTAATTTTTTTGGATAAAGATAAATGATTTTTTACTGAGGTTTGAAATGTTGTTTCATTAAAAAAAGAATGTAGAAATCTAAGCATTCTGCCTTTGATACCAAGTTTCATAGATCTGTGTGGAGTATTATCAAAAGCAGCTTCAAAGTCTATCATTACAGCTAATGTGGTCTTCTTTTCTGTGAAACCTTTATAAATTTCTTAAGCAAAGTCTAATAGAGCTTCAGTTGTGCCACATGATGGCCTAAAGCCAAACTGACCTGGGCTTAAAAGATTGAAAGTTTCAAGTCTCCAGGTTAATCTTCTGTGAACAATGCAATCCAGTAATTTAGAAATGCAGAATGTTAAAGATATTGGTCTATATGATTTAGGGTCCAATTTGTCTTTGTCTTTTTTTTTTCTCATTTTATAAACCTATGGATCAACAATTGGCTCTCCTCTGACAAAGGAAAAATTTTAGTCTGCACAAAAGAAACCAAATGACCTGGAAATGTACAAAAAAACTTGCCCAGACATGTTCGAACATTTTTAACAAGAGCCAGAACAGGCCACATTGTCACACAATTGTACCTACACCGATTTCACCTTTCTGATAATCCTACTTGTCTGTGGTGTAATAATCATGATGAAGATCTGGAACACATTCTTCTATACTGTCCATCCATAAACCACAAAAGAAGTAAATTAAAATTATCAGTACCAGTTGCAGAAGACACAGCCCTGCAGTATATATATTGACTACACCCCAACTCTGGCTACTAGCAACAGGCATCTATAATGAATACCGATCAGAATACCCCTCATTTCTCGTGAAAAACAACTGAATAGACTACAGTGGCCTATAGTAGACTTTATGTTGTCAGGAAACAGCTGGATACATTAAGAAGATTGATAAAAAATTGTTACTTGATATAAAGTATATATGGTAACTTGCATGTGACTGATTGCAGGTAAAAATTCCTTCAATGGAGTTGCCTTTTGCAGAGGAAGCAATCTTCTCTCGTCATCCTTCTACAAGAAACTGGCTACCAGGTAAATTATGATAGGCTCGAGAGTAGTTATACAAATTTAAAACATTTTCCATGTTACTGCGTACAAATGTAATAGAATTAATGGAAATGGGCGACTTTAAATTCTATGCATCAGGTTGAGAGATTATAACCGTATGAAAATATGGGTATGTCACTTAACACTCTTGAAATTTTATCATGTAATGGCATTGTTTGCAAAACTTAACAGTTAAGATATATGAACTCTGAAAAAAAGAGGTAATTTGCAGAAAGAATAGATAGACTCTTCAGGATTAACATATGTAAAAGAGAGGGCCACTATAAAAATTACAAAATTAGGAAATAACTAGAAACCACGAGAATGAGTGTGGGAAAGAGAAATAAACTGAAAACTGAATAGCCTTTGTGTGTTACTCATTTACTATTTTTTTTTGTTTAGTTATTTCAGGCAAGCCATTCCCTGATAAAATTATAGGTTGATACTAAATGTAAACAAATCCGTCCAGTTATGAAAAATCAATATGCAGCCATTCCAGTTGTCATGTACTATTTTCAAACTCTATATATTGAAAATGAAATGGCTTTTGTCAACTTTTATTATTAGAATCGATTTAGATCAGTATCATTTTACAGAAAAAAAGTTGTTTGAATAAAATGTATTATTGCAGAATAATACATTACGCAAAGAGCCTATAATGGTAGTAATTAAGACGCGAGTATGTTTGTTTATGAAACGAGCACAAGCATGTTTCATAATTTTCATACAAGCGTCTTAATTACCATTATAGGCAAGTTTCATACGACTTTTTATGCTCGACCATATTTCTAACTTGAAATTATTCGTAAGTATTCATGTTATGGTTATGTGAGGAGCGGAACTGACCTGAATTGTGAGATGTGCACAGACGCGAAAGTATTGATTTTTTCCGAGGCCGAATGTCATTGACCTTGATATAACGTAGAGAATAAGATGAACATTAGTCTTGATATAACCTGGAAATTGATTTAGAATTGAAAAACGAGATGACAAATTGAATTTAATTGAATATTATTTACAATTAACGCTAATTATTATAGTAACAGAACATAACCTTCTGTGACAGTATTGGATTTCCAGCCTCCATGACTTTTCGCTAATCGTCTTTCGATTGCATATCTGAGAATCGATACTTGCAGTTTTATAATGGTACGATGGTGATTTCTCATTGCCTGAACAACTGAATTATAATGAATGAGTACATTTCGGCATGGTCGAGCATAAAATAAAGAAAAGGTTCCGTCATGGATGTTACCAGATTTGTGAACTCACTTTTTATCTTATTAACAAAAAGTTTAAACACATGACTCTGCAAGCAAAAAGAGATTCATTCTCATTGTGTCCACATGAAAGCTATGCAAAACTCATGCCATCCAATATATTCACAAAAACATAATCAGTAAATATTTTATAGCTGTTTCTTCCATGTCATGGATGTTACAGATGAGTTAAATTTATCATTATTTCTATATTATTTCAGTTGGGACATAAAAATCTGTCCGTATATGAGGAGTGTTCATATCTTGGAGGCATCCATAAGGAGAGGTTTCACTGTATTTTAAAATACTAATATCTTTGTTAATTATCAAGCAATCGGAAAAACAAGACACGTGCTTGTACACATACAGGCGGAGTTTTAGTAATAATATTACATTTGTCATAAATGTTGTGTGTGTTCACCATCTTTTTTTTTTAAGGCCTATATAGCAACTGCTTTTCAGTTATGTAAACCAGCTTCGAGTAGGCTGGAATAGCTGTTATATTTTACTTGACGGATCTCTTCAAGTGATGAATTGACTGGATAATTCCATGCAAAAAAGTTTTTGAACCATGATGTCTCAAAACTTAAAAATATTGTAGTAGGTTATTTTGTATGTTCTAAATATGAATTTCAAGTAATACTATATATCTTTCATAGTTTGGCAGCAATCAGAATTTAAAATATTGCTTTAACAAAGAACACAGTTCCATACATTGAAGTTTTCTTACTATGTAAAGGAAAATGGAAGAGTGATATCAATGCAATTCAAAAAAGGAGAGCCTTTTTTATAAATGCCCTTAAAATGAAAAAAAATACACAATTTTTTTAATAGTTACCCACCGTAAAATAATTTTTTAAAATGTAGAACACAGAATGCAATTCATTTTTACAGACGAAAAAACATGTGTTTAATTCTTTAGGGTATATTGATTCCACTTAGAAAATTTAGAATGCTGACTTAAATATCATGTCAGATTTTAATAAAAAATAATTCACCGGAACAAAGGAGCTCAGCAGGTAGGCTCTCCCGTCATACAGAATGTTGCGCGATCAAGGTCAGAGAGATGGACATTTGAGATTACTCATCAACACTATGACCGCCACACACAGCAAGCGATTTTCAACCGTTGGAACAAAAATTAATAATTTTATTAATTTAATTATTCACAGGTTTTTTAAAATTAAGTCATAAAACTTGAGCGATGGATTAGGAATAAGATTTTCTTTAATACGAATGAAATTCGCATAAATTTAATTCATTGCATTTGAATATAAAACTATTTCTTTTTTTCAATGAGGTGTTTTTATGAGCATGCCTTAATATTATTCGGATTAGTCTTTAAAGGTGCTATTCATAGACATTTCGCAGCACGCGCTACGAGCGTACTAAGCTAGCCCCGGCTATCCACTGGTTACTAGTACAGAATTCAAATCATATCCTATCGCTAACACTGGTTTATGAATACGAAAAATGCTGATCATCCACTGGAAGCCCGCGCTAAAAATGTCTATGAATATGGCCCAATGGTATTAAAATATGGTTATTCAGGTTTACAATGGTATCTATTTAGTTTCAATGACACTTCATATAGGGTGTCTAGAATATTTTAAATGATGGATAACATGTAACTGCCACCCATTTTGCAGTCATCCGTATGACTAACATATTAATATGGCAGTCATAGTTGGCAGTTTAATTTATTTTCATAATAACATTATTGTATTAAAAGCCCAAAAAAAAAAAAAAAAAATTCATGACATCGCTGCTATATTATTAAAATTTTTCATGCTCGACCACGCCGAAATGTAGTAATTATACACCTGGTAGTAGCCCTTTAATGGACCTCATTAAAGTACACCTATTCATTAAAGTTCACGTTTTCCACCAATCAGAAAGCAATATGAAAGCGCAAGTATTGATTATTCTCGGATATGCAATCGAAAGACAACTAGCAAAATGTCACGGAGGCTGGAAATCCAACACTGTAGCAGAAGATTATGTTCTGTTACTATAATAATTAGCGTTAATTGTAAATAATATTCAAATAAATTCAATTTGTCATCTTGTTTTTCAATTCTGTCAATTTCAAGGTTATATCAAGATTAATGTTTATTTTACTCTCTAGATTATATCAAGGTCAATGACATTTGTTTCTCGGAAAAAATCAATACTTTCGCGTCTGCGCACATCTCACAATTTACGAGATATTGCACAAGGTCAGTTCCGCTCCTCAGTCAGATAAGAATAACATGAATACTTATGAATAATTTCAAGTTAGAAATATGGTCGAGAATAAAAGTCATATGAAACTTGCCTATAATGGTAATTAAGACGCTCGTATGAAAATTAAAACATACTCGCATCTTAATTACTACCATTATAGGCTCGTTGCATAATGTACTAGTATGGAATGACCCTTGACTAGGTTTGCTTTAAATACTCCTCCTCTTAAAGGACTCCGTGATCAGAAACACACAGGGTTAATATCTGGTGATCTTGCAGCCCAAATTACAGAGAAAATATCTACTAATAAGTCACCGAAAATGTTGCTTAATATTGTTTCAGAATGATAAATAATTTGTCACTACTAGTTAAATTGTCACTGGCTGCCCTTGCTCTTGAAAATCCTTATATTTCGAAACGTAACATTAACAATACACTTCATTATTGTTACAGAACATCAGTGGTACTTCCTGAAACTCAAAGTGGAACAAGTTATGCTGGTGAACTTTGTCGGTGGTCCTCGCTATATTAATGTCAGAGAATACTTCTGGGCCTCCCCAGAGTTAACAAAACCTGGACAATAAAGTGCAAGTGACTTCGTTATTTAGTTGACGTTAAATGTTCCTACTACTTTGTTTTTCTTATTGTTGTTAATAATTGTTTAGTTTGTGTATGTTCTTGTAGAGCTTTATCTTGAAAATAAATTATTAACTTACAAGCATTTCATAAGGAAAACTATCCAATTCGTCCTGATCATCCTGACCATCAGTAAACTTAACATCACTGGTCAGCGTTAAAACTCTAACCTAAATTAATATTTGAGGAGAAAAATTCGCTCCGGCGTCGGGGATCGAACCCGGGCCCTTGGTTCTACGTACCAAGCGCTCTGACCACTGAGCTATGCCGAATTCAATCCACAGCACCGGATCGAATCCTCCTCCTTCAATGTTTCCCTTTGTGGCCTGACTCCAAGTTAGCCATATATGTTGACGTATATGTCCAATGTCAACTGCCATTATATTAATAGCGCACTCAGTTGAGTGACTTGTTTGGCTGGGATTACGCAGTTAAGTGCACAGTAATCTGTACAGACATATGCACTGCAGCTATGAGAATATTATAGATTTATTCATTTGTCATACAGAATAATATCTGTAATATTGACAATTAATATTTGAGGAGAAAAATTCGTTCCGCGGAATCCTGGCCAAACAAGTCACTCAACTGAGTGCACTCCTAATACAATGGCAGTTGACATTGGACATATACGTCAACATATATGCCTAACGTGGAGTCAGACCACAAAGAGAAACATTGAAGGAGGAAGGTTCGGTCCGGTGCTGTGGATTGAATTCGGCGTAGCTCAGTGGTCAGAGCACTTGGCACGTAGAACCAAGGACGCGGGTTTGATCCCCAGCGCCGGAGCGAATTTTTCTCTCCAAATATTGTCAATATTACAGATATTATTCTGTAGGACAAATTAATTAATCTATAATATTCTTACCTAAAGTTTCAAGACACGTTTCCTTTGCAATTCCACAAACGCAATAGAAAACATTGACATCTCTTACTTTTCTCTTCAATTTATCTTTGTGACAAGTAATTCTTACATAATGGTACAGAAAAAATGAATCTGAATTAATTTCATACATCTAATACAGAAACCCAGCACTTTAAGTGGAAATAACAAACCATGACTCATTTTGCTGAAATTAATTTCAATGTACTGAATAAGGTGAAATCATACTCTTTTGCAAATTTATATTAAAACAATAAAATGTAGTTATATACACACAAAATTTCAGACAATTGTTCAACATCTTATACATGAGAAAGAAATCACACTACTACAGTACAAATTAAATCTAGTTCTGTCATCTCTGAATAATCTCGCAAGAATCTGCATATATTAGGCAAAGGTACATTATATTCTTTATTTATTTTTCAGTCAATAATTGTACCTTTGAATCTTTGGACTGCTCGTGCAAAGACAATAAATCTAGTCAAAATATAAGAACTGAGTTGAACATTAGGAACAGAAACCCAGAACCCTTTTCCCATTGAAGTACAGTATTGTCAGACCATCGGATCTGTGCCCCCGTAAGATATTCGAACTGAACCCTAATTCCTTCTCAGCCTCGGTAATGCATTTCTCTCCCTGCATTCCTATCTCTCTCTTTTCTATCTCTCTCCCTTTCTGTCCCCCACTACTCACAATTTTGGCCTTCTTACGGGACAGTTTACAATATTTGCACTTGCAGTCCAGTGTTGTCAACTCAACATGAATACTGTAGCACGGAGTGGCGAAAGAAATATTATTAAGCAAGTACGTAATAGCACTTTGCGATGAAAAGAAACAAATCAGGCAACGAAAAGAGCTTATTTCAATTGATTATGTATTAAAATGACTTACTTAACTAATACTAATAATACAACATTTTATGTAATTTATATAGACAGGTCAGAACTCCTAATAAAGAAAATCAGGAGAGAGGGAGTCTGTGCAGGAGATGAAAAGCTAAAATCACCAGAGAAGAACAGACCAAGGGAACTTTTAATTATTGCAGATGATATGAACCGATGTATTTTAAGAAGAAAGATACAAGAATTTTATACCGTTCAGAAAGAATTTTCAACATTGAAGAAATTACTGAAGCTTGCGAGAGAAGCAATAATTTCCAAGGTTGGAGAGAAAAACTACGGAAAGTGATTCGAGACATGGGATTTAGGTTTAAAAAATTTAGAAATACAAGATGTATTTTGATTGAAAGAAATGATATTGTAGCATGGAGGACTGGTTATTTATGACGCCGTTTGACGGAAGTTTGGCAACATCCCTATTCGGCAAGGTTCGTGGCCTGCTGTTTAACGTGGTGAGAGGAAAGAGGGTGGAATGGAGTGAGTACAGGCGTTAACTTTTCCAAGAACGACGACAGCGCTGAAGGGGCACAGATCCGATGGTCCGACAATAACAAGGAAATCTTCACTGTAGCATATACGAACTGAACAACAGACAAATTCCACAGCACAAACAAAACTTTTAAATGCTCCTGAACATTTCACAAGAATTATGTATTTATGGCACAACTTTTATCAATATCATACCATCCTATGCTTAAGTGTTATGTTCAATAAAATAAAGTGAAATGTAGTAGGAAATAAACAATATCTTAAAGATGAGATATTTTATTCCATATAACTAGTACTACAGCAGCACACAGACAAGGGAATGAAAAACTGGAAAGCAACATTTTCAGGATTCACATCAACATGCACTGTATACTGTTATCGGTCCTGAAAATGTTGTCTTTTGTACTACACATTAGATGTGCCCCGTAAGTAGCGTCGCTGTCTTTATCTGGTAAAATAATTCACACGCTTCAGGAGTCAATCTTAACTTTCTAAAATGCTGGGGGCATGTGACCAGTAACAACAAATTAAACACTACCTGTAAGATTATGTCTTAAACCTGCTTTGGCCACAACTGTTGAAAATTGGTGCTGTAGTCAATAGTCCCCAATCTGATGCAACTCAGCATTCAAGAATTGAATTCACATAAATCACTTATGGAAAGAGAAATCACTACACTGTATAAGTGTAATATTCTCTACTCAGTATTTGCGTATTGGACCCATTGATGGTTTGTACGCATCAAAGCGATCTCCACCGTACGGCCCGCCACCACTAGACATGCCCATATTCATGCCCGACATGTTCGGCGCCACATTCTGAGGACTGCTGTACATGGAGCCTGGCCCACCCATTCCTGGACCTCCACGTCCCACTACACCCATTGGACCTCCACTACCAGTCACCCATCTGAAACAAAACAATGTCTCACTCGTCTTGTGCCATCAATATGGCAGGAAGTGCAGGAGACAGATTTCACACTCATGGGCTTACAGCACATCTGTTCCTCACCATGTGTGAAATAACAAAACCTTTGTACAACACGCATATGGGCTATTCCATATGAAATCGATCAGTCAAAAACCTCGCATTTTTTAATATTCTAATTTTTTCCCTATTTATCCAAGGTGCTGAGGAGAGTGCATTATCAAAAATATACTATCGAAAGTCAAACGGTTGTCGTACTATTGAGCGACAAATTTAGCGTATTTTATAAAAACAATCCTCTTTCAGAGCTCAGAACTCTGAAACCATTTACTGCAGAACATTGAACGAGAGCTCATTTTGAAGTTGACATTTGGTAGGTTATGATAAGAAGTAATCCTTATTTTTATTGTACAGAGAGAGACAGATAATCTGATTTTACTTACTTTTAGGTCTTTTCCCCATTTGTAAAAATGTAAAAAATATTGAGAAAAAACCTTGCATTATTAAGAGGGATTCGGCATTGTTTGCTTAGTGACTCTGCAATAAGCTTCGAGGGTATTAAATAAATTATTTTCACACACCTAGACTTGAACGGCGCAGTACCACAAGCACTGGCTGAGAGCTGAAGATAAGCGAGCACTGGGCATCATTTTACTCCTGTGTTTATGAAAACTTGTGATAAAGCTAGCCCAGCTATGACTGCTAGATGACACATCACGTGTTTGTCTCCTGGCCTTGCTTGTCTCGACTACCTACAGTCAGCTGGTTAGTTCAAGCACATACTATTTATTTTTTTTTTTATTTGATATTTTCAATACTTTATCAACGTCGCACCAGTAAAAAATGTGTGTTTATTTGTACTTTCAATGCGGAATCTAACCATATATATTAAAAATATTTTTTCGTGGACAAAGGCGTCTTAATGAAGAAAACTCTAAATTTCTCAATTTCCATAAAAAGTAAGGAAAACTGTTTACATGTCAATATAAACTATAATTTCTCAGCATCAAAATAAACCATGATTTTGATCATTGGGTGAAAGGGTTTCGGAGCCACAACAGTTTAAAGTTGCTAATTTTATGAAAGTTCTGATGCCTCAAACTTTGCACAAAGTATTGTATCACAGTTGTCAACGGACAGAAAAAGTTTCATTGTATTTAAAAATTGCAAGGTCAATTTTCTCTACATTTCAGTCGATTTGATATGGAATAGCCCATATACTAAATCTTTAAAGCAGTTTTGTAATGGGAAATACATCATCTTTCAATGGATACCAGGCCACTGTGGTGTGCAAAGTAACGACATAGCAGATGAAATAGCAAAAACTGCATTAAACCTTTTACCAATGCCACAACCTACAGACAGAATAATAAATAATATTCATAACGTGATAAATAAACAATGGACAGGAGATTGGTTACATGGACAAACAGGAAGAGCACTATGGAAAATTTTGAAACAACCCAACAATATTAAAATCTACTGTGATAATCCCAGAGATACTAATTTTTGCTGCACAGGCTACAATTGGAACACCGTGTTACGAAATCTTATCTGCATCGATTTAAATTATCAGTCACCACTATGTCAAAAATGATTAACAGAAGAAGAAACAACTACTTCAATGTAATAGCAGCAACCATAAACTGCTGGAAAGAATGAAAAACCACTCATTACGTGAAATCCTCACCAATCCACAGCTCTGGACAATTACATACTTGACTTACAGTGGACATCGTGTAATCAGCTTATAGCTGGACACACGTATTAAGAAGTAAAGTAGTCTTGTTTACACTTTCATTATAATGTGCCACTCGCACTGCAGAAAATGTGAATAATTACAAAAAATAAAAAATAAATTAATAATGGTGAGAAGCAGTAAAAGGTATAATAGTTATGTATGGTACTTGTGAGGTAAGTATCTTTATTGCACAAGTGGAAAGATTTAAGCACAAGGCATCTGTTTTATAAAAGAAAATATGTTGAAAATAAGTCATATGATCAAATATAATGGCATGGATTTTAGAATCGATACGTGTTCTAAGTAGGTTATGATGTAGGAGGCCATGAACAGTGAAGAATGGTATCTAAGCCATTGGATAAAATTATATAATTTTAATATATATATATATATATATATATACATTTTTTTTTTTTCAATTTAAACATTTGAAGGGTACACGGGAATAACGATCAAGGTGCATTTTAGAAAGTTTCGAGAAAAACGAATTTTAAAGTTCAAGCACTCAATACTTTGTTATGTGTGTATTTAATAGAAATTGACGTAATGGGATGTCAAGAACGATGATTTCTTATTACTAGCTGATAGTACTTCTTTCCCACTATAAGATAGCATTATTAACTCAATTTCGATTTTTGATGGCCCTTGATCATTTTTCCCGTGTACCCTTCATTTGTTTTCATCTTTTTCAAGTTTCAGGGATTATTTAGAAGTGTTCATGGGACTAATGTAATTAAAATAATTTCACATTTTACTTCTGTAAATTTAAGAGGAATATTGAAACATAATTAATCATCGCGTCTGTTTAGCTCAGTTGACTAAGGCGTCTTGTTAATAAATCCAACTTCGCCGGTTCGAGTCTCCTCGCTTCCCAAAAGGTAAATTACAAAAAAATAAATAAATAAAATAAATAAATAAAAAACATTAGATATGGATGTAATGCACAAATTACGATGTAGTGATGGAGGATGTCAATCAAGAAAAGATTAACATTTATCTGCCAACAGTTGATTACTTCAAAGCAAAATACCAGCTTGAAAACATTGAGGTGATTGGTCTTCTTATTGGAGCTCGTGGTGTGATTCCCAAATTCTTTGAAAGCTTCAGGAAGACTTTTGAACTATCACAGACACTTACTACTGACATCATAACTTCGGTTTTGAAATGCTCTTGCCAAATTTTGACTCATCATATTCACTCTGTTTAATTTCTTTTTCTTCACTTAATAATTCATATATGTTTATTTTAATTTTCTGTCAACAAAATTTATGTAAACATTTAATATTGTAAAGTTCATGTAGGAGAGTATACCGAGTCCTTCTGGGCTACCTCCAATGGGAGGCAATTAACAATTTAATTTTTAGAGACATCTAGTAACTAATATATTAAGATGGAAAAGTGATACATGTGCGGTCCTGGGTACTAGGAAAATACTAATGAACTGTGAGGTAAAGTTTATTTCACTAGTGGAATAAAATAATGTTGAATAAAAGTCTACTGTACAAATGCAAAAGTATTTAGTAAATGCAGGTTTTTTGTTATGGTCATGGATAAAGTAATAAATGCCATGAAAAATGAATGTAGTTATTCTTTTGCAGTATTTTCAACAAAGTAGAACTTACTTTTCTGAAAATCATGACACACAATTCGTAAAAAGTATTTTGGAATTAATCCATTAATTCGTTCTTAATAATTTTTTTTTTTTGGCTCTACATCTCTCAACAGAAAAAAGGTACACATCCATGAAAAGAAACATGAAATAGACTATATGCGCCATCAAAATACTGTACACAAGACTGTCTTATTAGAAAAACTGAAGAGTGATTAAGAAATAATATATCAAATATATTTCTTTGGTTACTTCATAGGAGAATCATATAAAAAGCACTTCATCTCTTCCAATATGTACCTGTTTTTACTGTTGTTAACTACGTACTTGAAAACTCATTGTAAATGGGGCAAGAAATGCAAATCAAGAGCACATCTCATCACAGTAATGAAAATATTTACAGATGGAATGGATCTGAAATTTATCTGCAGATACTTAGTATTATCCTACAACAATATCAAATCGTAGCAAACATGATCAACTGGAATCATACATGGTGTTCCATTCAAACCTCCCACATTTTAATTAATGATTGCTAAATAGGTATACCAAATTATGGAATGCAAGCAGTTTCCTAAAAGGGAAACTCAAAGAATTTTTATTTAATAAATTTGAAGATACTGGTACATTTTAATTAATCTTTGCTAACAAGATATACCAAATTATGGAACGCAAGTGGTACTAAAAGAGAAACTCGAAGAATTTCTATTTAATGAATTTGAAGTTGATTGTTCACTCACTATGTTGCGCCACAACTGCATAAAGCAAAATGGCGACTCTGCTGCAACACACACAATCTGTATGCAGAGAGAAAATCAATCACTATTACCGGAGAGAATATAGAGATGCATGTGATGGGAAAACATTGAACTGCCAGAATACTTGGCAAATTGATTTACACGAACTTCTCTGATATCCTGCTAGAATTTCTTCCATTTTATCTTCTGAAACATATGATTTGAAGGCCCATTATTCCATATGTGATGTTTACTGTTAAAGTCACCAACTATGATAAACTTGCGATCAGATGGGATCAATTGTTCTATTGTACATTACTAGGTTTAGGCCTGGAGATATACATACTTTGACAAGTGAAAATGAAATATTATTTTGAAGTAATAATTTTGTCCTAATGTATTCAATTTGGCCTTTAGATTGTTGTTTAGATTCAATTACATGAATGGAGTTGTGGATCATGGTAACAACACCTCCACCCCCTCTATCTTCACGAAACAGATTACAAATTTTGTAGTCAGCAAATTTGTAAAATTTTAAAATATCAGCAATCTGAAAAGATTCTTGTATGCATATTATAGAAGGCTTTTTGTCCTGAACTTCTTGCTTTAATAAATCCATTTTGTTTCTTAAAGACCTAGGCCCGGTTTCTTCAACCTTTGTTAAATTATAACAGTGTGTTATTCCATTTTAACTGTAAACTTAACAGTTGAAGCATTTCTTCAACTACTGTTAGTACTAACAGGCTGTTAAAACCTATGTTAATTTAACTGCCCAATTTCATGCAGTTAAATAATTTAACTCTCTGTTAGCATAGAAGTATCCAATATGGCTGGTGCGTTAGATGCTGAACTTATATATCTGGATTATTTAGAAAATGATATCCATGAATACTTAAACAGAGCGGATGATTTCTGTGATTTGACAGACCAGAAGTTCATACAAAGGTATAGGCTATTTTCTACCAAGCCTCACTTTTCGTTTTCAACTTAGATCCGTTTGTTTGTTTATTCTCATGAATTGGTTTATACTGGGAAATAATTTCCAGCAGGTTTCTTTCGAAAGAAGAGAAATCAGTCCCACGATTTCTTTTTGTTCCAGTGTTTTTCATTTCATAATAGCAATACCAATACGCCGCTCTACGCTATTGTGATACAGACGAGGAAAGAAGCAGAAATCAAACCTGAGAGAATAGAAAGACTTCTATTCTTTCTGAATCAAACAACGGAAACAAGCGAGAATCGCAATTGTCAGAGTTCAGAAAACAGAAGTGAGCCTATACTTGGTTATAGGTTACTGTTAAACTCTAGAATCTCTGGTCCTAACAGAGAGTTAACAGAATGTTAAAATGTGAAATGTAAAGACGAAGAAACGCAATATTTTTAACAGCAATTCATACTTTTAACTTACAGTTAATTAACACTATGTTAGGTGCATTATAACAAAGGTTGAAGAAATTGGGCCCTAGAGTTCCATTGTAAAATTTTTTAGAGTGTCTATATCTTTTTCGTTAGTGTTGCCTTTTCGTTTTAATTCTGGGCCTTTAAACGTACTACCCAATGAGACATGGAATTTATTTGTTTTAGCCTTATTTTTTTATATTACAGAGAATGAATTTTGCTCCTGCATTGGACTGACACCATACTTCAATCCTTTTGGTATTATATTTGCCTCTTTGTCTCATTATATGGTTCTTTTCAATATTAAATTTGGCTCTGATTGACTGGACGGTGTGACTTTTGGTGTTCCAAATAAGTACTTTAGTACGATTCTTGGCATCTCTCAGTGCAGTCCCTACCCGGAGATCCGATTGAGGGACTATTTTACCTCCGGAGACTTTTACAGAGGGACTCCATGAATATAAACACTGAAAAATATAGTGGGACTGCGTTGGTGGAAATGCAGCTTATCTGGGTACCTCTTTGTTACTTGTTAGCTTAAACAAGTTTAAGCCCCCTCACCACGACAAGGTGAGTACCCATCAGTACCAGTTGCAGAAGACACAGCCTTGCAGTATATATTGACTACACCCCAACTCTGGCTACTAGCAACAGGCATCTATAATGAACACCGATCAAAATACCCCTCATTTCTCGTGAAAAACAACAACTGAATAGACTACAGTGGACTATAGTGGACTTTATGTTGTCAGCAAACAGCTGGATACATTAAGAAGATTGATCTTCTGAAACATGTTGATGAGAACCTCCGGACTGTTTTTTAACACTGCCAGTTGCCAGAAACTTCTCACACCATGCCCTGATGGTTTTCCCCATCATTATTTTACATTTACTTCCCTTTCCACAGAAATCTTCTAATACAAATATATTGTGCCAGGTAATCCACATGTTGAAGGAAAATTTGTGCAGATTTATAACAGAAGTAATAAGCAAAACTAAGTTTTTTCTTAATTCGAAATTTTCTCGGGCTTCCAGCCAGGTCATAAGTTGGTGATCCACCGACGTTTCGAGAATGTTCATCTTCCTCATCTTCAGGGTTAAGTGATATCTGAGGGTACCTAGCTCCTTAATTTATAGTGCCAGAGGGAGTCAGCCGAGGAGCTGTGCGCCGATTGGCTGTTATTAGTGCGGACCGCGGCGAGAACGTTGCCGACGTGTCGTCTTGCTTTGTGCTTTCCGGCTGAATGACCTTGGGTCTCACGGTGGGCTCGGCGGACGAGTTCTCTGCTGATGACGGCCCATCGTCCAGGGATCTACTGCATCCCGTATGAATGTGATGCGGCTTACATTGGACAGACTGGACGCACAATAGCGACGCGTCTTTCGGAACATCAAAGAAGCATCAGATTAATGCAGCCCGAAAAATCCGGATTGGCTGAACATTGCATTGAAAAAAGCCATAGGGCTAATTTCAATAACACCGAGGTCCTGGTAAAGTGTGCGGACTATTGGGATAGAAGAGTAAAAGAAACCCTGGCCATAGCGGCGGAACGCGGTAACCTGAACCGGGACTCGGGTCTCAAACTAAGCGCGGCATGGTCACCGGCTATTAAATTTCTCACCGCCTGGACGACGGGCCGTCATCAGCGGAGAACTCGTCCGCCGAGCCCACCGTGAGACTCAAGGTCATTCAGCCGGAAAGCACAAAGCAAGACGACATGTCGGCAATGTTCTCGCCCCGGTCTGCACTAATAACAGCCAATCGGCGCACAGCTCCTCGGCTGACTCCCTCTGGCACTATAAATTAAGGAGCTAGGTACCCTCAGATATCACTTAACCCTGAAGATGAGGAAGATGAACATCCTCGAAACGTCAGTGGATCACCAACTTATGACCTGGCTGGAAGCCCGAGAAAATTTCGAATTATCACGTCGCCAGGAAAGCTTCAGTAGTTATTTTTTAAGTTTTTTCTTATTAATATAAGTACTCAATAATAAATTAAATGTTTTCCTTTTATAAACATCACCATAGTTAATGGAGAATTGTTTAGCAACTACTTCCTTCTATTCATATTTCATATTTATTACAATGAGTAATTATTTCCCAACACTGAAGTTCCCTTTCCCAACACTTGAAGAGAAAGATTGTTTAGTACAGAATTATTACTTTACAACATGTATATTTAGAAAAGCTGCAAACATGTCTACTACCATTCTGCATTATGTATTCCAATCAACAACGGGAATTTCAAGTCCAGTATGATCAATTCTCACTTTTCGTAATGTTATCTACATAACTGTCACCTTTGCTTTTTAACTTTGCTCTACAGCATGCCATTGGGAGGGTCCAGGATGACAGAGAGGGCCTGGAATTGAACGGGTTACATCAGCTGCTTGTCTATGCGGATGACGTGAATATGTTAGGAGAAAATCCACAAACTATTAGGGAAAACGCATGAATTTTACTGGAAGCAAGTAAAGAGATAGGTTTGGAAGTAAATCCAGAAAAGACAAAGTATATGATTATGTCTCGTGACCAGAATATTGTACGAAATGGAAATATAAAAATTGGAAATTTATCTTTTGAAGAGGTGGAGAAGTTCAAATATCTTGGAGCAACAGTAACAAATATAAATGGTACTCGGGAGGAAATTAAACACAGAATAAATATGGGAAATGCCTGTTATTATTCGGTTGAGAAGATTTTATCATCCAGTCTGCTGTCAAAAAGTCTGAAAGTTGGACTTTATAAAACAGTTATATTACCGGTTGTTCTGTATGGTTGTGAAACTTGGACTCTCACTCTGAGAGAGGAACATAGGTTAAGGGTGTTTGAGAATAAGGTGCTTAGGAAAATATTTGGGGCTAAGAGGGATGAAGTTACAGGAGTATGGAGAAGGTTGCATAACACAGAACTGCACGCATTGTACTCTTCACTTGACATAATTAGGAACATTAAATCCAGACGTTTGAGATGGGCAGGGCATGTAGCACGTATTGGCGAATCCAGAAATGCATATAGAGTGTTAGTTGCGAGGCCGGAGGGAAAAAGACCTTTAGGGAGGCCGATACGTAAATGGGAGGATAATATTAAAATGGATTTGAGGGAGGTGGAATATGATGGTGGAGAATGATTAATCTTGCTCAGGATAGGGACCGATGGCGGGCTTATGTGAGGGCGGCAATGAACCTCTGGGTTCCTTAAAAGCCAGTAAGTATCGACATACTTGTTAATTGCTGGCCATATAAAAACTGACAACAAAACAGACTAAGTTTCCATTTATTTGCGGAACATCAGCCAGACTGTGAATGGATTCATCTCATGCATTTTGCCGCCATTAAGCAATATGCTTTAAGGAAACATTCAGGACAAGTTCGCCAAACTAAACTGAGCAACTTCTTTGTTAAGTAGACATGAAAATATGTAAGTACTGTGCTGTAATGATTTTAAAACTGTAAATCTACTTAATTTAAAATATTTTACTATTAATGTACTATACTGTAGTTAACTGACATTCACTTAAACATCATTATACTGCAGCAGGTGTAAAACAGTATAATGTGTATGACTTGAGGCTTTCCCGGTGTTTGATGTAGAATAACTCTTCTCAGGTTCTCAGCCAGGTGAGTTGGAGATTTGCTTCCAAGCTTCAGGTTCTCAGCCAGGTGAGTTGGAGATTTGCTTCCAAGCTTTTGACGGCTAGTTCTGCCATCTTCTTCAGGGAATGAAGTGATGTGGGACCATGTCTAGCCGGTATATATGCAATAGTAGGGCTTCCCGCTGTGGGCCAATCAGGAGCTAGTTCCTAGTCCCGACCGCCAGGCGCATTCTGGTTGGTGGAAGCGGTAGCCAATCAGGAGCTACTTGCTGGTCCCGACTGTCTGCCGTGTGCTGGTAGTCTAAGCATATTGATGGCAGGTTTCAATGCTGTGCTCAGCTGTAGACCCCAGTCTCTGTTGAAATTATTGCCATCTAGCTGGATTTCGATGGCTTCCTTGATAACCTAGTCCCAGTAACCTGATGTCTTGTCCAAGATGGTGGTGGAGCCGAAATCTATCTTGTGACCAGTTTCTAGTTCCACAAAGATCCAGAACTTGCTGAGACCAGTTAATGACGACCTTGGTCTTAGGATACCTGGTGTCTACAGAATACCTTGTGAGTGTGGGAAATGCTACATCGGGCAGACGGGACGCACCATTATGAAACGCTGCAAGGAACATCAACGCAACATAAGACTATATTATCCTGATAAGTCTGCAGTAGCCCAACACAGCCTAGAAACTGGTCACAAGATAGATTTCGGCACCATCACCATCTTGGACAAGACATCAGGTTACTGGGACTTTGTTATCAAGGAAGCCATCGAAATCCAGCTAGATGGCAATAATTTCAACAGAGACGGGGGTCTACAGCTGAGTACAGCATGGAAACCTGCCATCAATACGCTTAGGCCCAATTGTATAAAACTCCCTGACTAAAGATCAACTTTGATCGAAGATCGAAAAGTGAACCGAGTTCAGACACGTCTTCTATTGTATAAAACTTTTCTGCGATCAATCACCTTGGTTCAAATGCAATCTAAGTTCACGTGAAAAGGATTTGGCAACATCGCATAAACAGGTGAAATATGTGATGCGCGGACCATGTTGTACAAGTTTGTTCAATGTTGTCAATCTAGCGACTTTAACTCTATTTCAATAAACATTTCTTTTAACTTTTGTATTGCTTAAATAGGGATTTAGTGACCTTTTTAGCACCCCATAGTGACAAAATTTAATCTTTCTTTGTTGATAATGAGAAATCTTGCGACTTTACAACTACTTTTTGGCGACTTTCCGTACACACTGTTGGAGACACTGGTTTATTTGTGCAATGTAAATAATGGCGGACAATAAGAAGAAGGTTGACTGTTCTCCAAATTGTTACCATGTTATGGTGTTTGATACTGCTAAACATAATCAAGCTTTATAAAACGACAAATTGAAAATTTATGAATGTACCTATCACATCCATTAATAATTAATGGTTGTTATAAACATAATGTAATTATAGGTTATGTTATTTGATACTGCTGAACACGATAAGAGCCTTATAAAATATAAGATTGTTTGTGTATTAAGGTAAAAAATTGAAAAAAAAATATATAAGTGCAACTACCATATCTATTAATATTAACGACAATGGTTATTCTATTTGCACAGTCTGCCACTCGTATATTTGAAACAGAAAAGAAGTAACTGAACTTGGATCACCTAACTTAATCGGAGAAATTTCTTCAGTCAAAGTTGACTTTAGTTTGAGACAAATTAATCTCAGATTAGACTTTATACAACACAAAATTCCAAGTTCAGCTAGAACAAGGATCAATTTAACCTCTGATCTAAGATTAAATGATTTATACAATCGGCCCTTAGACCACCAGCACATGGCAGACAGTTGGGACTAGGAACTAGCTCCTGATTGGCCTGCAGCAGGAAGCCCTACTATTGCATATATACCGGCTAGACATGGTCCCACATCATTTCATTCCCTGAAAAAGACAGCAGAGCTAGCTGTCGAAAGCTTGGAAGCAAATCTCCAACTCACCTAGCTGAGAACCCGAGAAGAGTTATTCTAGTATAATGTGGTTTTACTCTAAAAGGAAAATATCAATATTAAGTGACATAATGAAATATTCATACAATTTGCATGAATGCTACAATTACATACTGCTTGAGTTTCCGTAATTAATAAACAAGCATGCAAATGCATCTATATTCTCTTTAGTACATTACGCAATATAATAACTTAATGTACAGCCTGCATTAATGATTACAAAGTATCAAAATTTTTTTATTTTGTAACTAGAAAAATATATCATGTAACAGTGAATGACAAATTTAAAATTTACATTCCTTTTTAATCAAGACTGTTAAGTGAAAATGACCATTATTTCAGACTATACAAGCAATTCCTACTTTAAAATTAGTTTGAAGCAAATAATAAAACGAATCAGAGTTTTAGAAGTGTAAATTCAATATAAGAGAGTCACAAACTATAAAATGTTTATTGTAAATTAATAGTAATAGTACAATGCAAGGTATCAAGCAACACTTCAACAAAAAAAAAAAAACTTGCAATCAAGTGTTTTAAATTGAACAGGCTTACAGTTAACATTTGCCCAACACAACAAAAAAGCCATGTTCGCTGAATATGTGGATTACTTTAATTCAAAAGAATGGTACATATTTGGAAAAGTTATCATGGAAATACAAAATAACGATTTTAAGTATGTCACAATTATGTAACAGATGGAAAATATAATTAAGGAAGGAGAACTGAATTTAGAAACAAATTAACATAATGGTATACAACAAAGTTTGGCAGAACATGGGTTGGACAAGGAAGAAACAGGAGGATAATGAGCTGAAAACTTTATCTGCACGGTTTTCTGAATGTGATAAGCAAATGTTTACATTTATTTTCATACATGTAATAAACTATATTCAGAAGAAGTGTTCTATTTTACAACATTTTACTTTCATGTGATGAGCGAGGGAGGGGGAGAATAATGATTTATTAGAAATGACAGAAAATGAGATCACTTTTAACTCAATTCTATTCAACGGCCATAAACATTACATTTGTGGCATGAAGAAAACATGCAGATGGCCATATGAGTAAATTGAAAAGTATATATATGTGTGTCTTTTTCCACACCCAGTACTCAAGCTGAACTACTTGGGAGCTGAATCTCTTGTATAACAGTGCAGAGTGTATGCAAGAGTTTGTTTTTCCAGTTGCACAAGTTGTGACTACATTCTCCAGCCACCCAGTTCATCTTATTTGACACCACTGAACTTTTTTCATATCTGTCTTGGTTAACACGTTTATACCAATGGTATATCTGAAAATACGGCATAATAATACTCATTTTATTCAGCTAAAAATAAAAAGCAAGCACTAATTCCTATTTTATAAATCACAAGGAATCCCAGTATGGTGCATCTATTTCTAACACAAGCAGTTCCCTTAATTTGTTAAACAGCTGACATTCAATTTACAATGCTAACATTATCACAAAGAACAATTATGCAGGGCTTGGGAAAAGTGGCATAAGTCAGTTTCCACGAACCTTTTTTGATAATTTATTGACAACTTACACTGGTTTATGTCGATTTGATTTTCTTCTGTATGAATTACTGTAATGGGAGAAATACTTATGTATTTTTTTCCAAGCGAGCAGATGTTCCGTAAGTTGTCAATAAATTATTAAAAAAGGTTTGTGGAAACTGACTTATGTCACTTTTCTCAGGCACTGCAGAATTATACATCAATAATTAAATTTTCTTCCATCAAAAAGGTTGTAAAAGAAGTTGAATTGAAATAAATTCCAGTGAATTTTAAATATATCCTTACACCCCTCATATGAAAACAATCTTGACACAGTTTTATAAAAGTATTAATTATACAATTTCACACTTTTGTCGGAAGACTGTGAGAAGAAAAGAAATTTCTTTTATCAAAAATTGGCAATGTCAACCAAACACCCATTTATTTCGACATGCCGACAAGTACAATGATAAATGCAGGTGCACTGAGCATTTTAATGAAGCTCTTGGAAGCTGAAAAGCTAGTGTACAGTCATGCTAGCTGTGACTGCACACAGCAGCAAACTCCTGGCATATTGTGCATTTAAGGAAAACTCTTTCTAAAGAAGACTTCCCAAAGTGAATGCACATCCGTGTACAAGAAAGGGGTGGGAAGAGGCGGATCTGATGAAGGACTGGTTGAAAACTGTATCAGAACGAATTCCATAAGTTCTGCTTCAACTGGATACTTTCATGGTCACTTACTGTAGTTGACAGCATAAAAAAAAACAAATAACACTAAAAAAACTTGAGTTATTATCCCAGCAGGGCTTACGTCAGTTTTGCAGCCAATTAAACATCTCCACAAACAGAAGGTTTTATTTAATAATTGAGCAGTTTGGACTTTTTCCATTGTTGTCAAAAATATATGAACACACAACGCTTCGAAGAGTGGATCTCTCTTAAGGTACAGTCACACGTCGCTACTTTTGCAGCGCTGCAGTACAAAAAAACTCCGCAACTCTCATACTGAGACGTGTGAACAATGGTGCTACCCGAAAAGTAGCGGATGCCGAACCTGCTGCCCGCTACTTTTCCAGGCTGTGTGCAGCTTAAAAGTAGCGACGTGTGAACAGGGTTCTCAGGGTTGCAGCCACAGCATTTTTGATATCGGTTTTGTTGAAACTTTTGCTGCAGTTGCAACCAGTGTTAAAAATGTTATGTTTTATTTAACGACGCTCGCAACTGCAGAGGTTATATCAGCGTCGCCGGATGTGCTGGAATTTTGTCCCGCAGGAGTTCTTTTACATGCCAGTAAATCTACTGACATGAGCCTGTCACATTTAAGCACACTTAAATGCCATCGACCTGGCCCGGGATCGAACCCGCAACCTTGGGCATAGAAGGCCAGCGCTATACCAACCTGCCAACCAGGGCGACTGCAACCAGTGTTACCACCCAAATGTGCCAATGATACTTTTATTGTTTGGATATACTTTAATGTTAAATGTGATGAAAATAAATTATTTTTAACAGTTATTAAATACACAACACAGTCTGAGCATAATTGCTGACGATATAATTCATTTTTAAAATTTTCCGTAGTGTAGTTCCAAACAGGAGGGTTGCCAACATTGATTACGTGAATATATTGTTGGTTATCATTTAAGTATATAGGCGTTTTTAAAAGCTTTATAGTAAAAATAAATACTAGATACGACAGAAAAGCAAATAATAGATAAGTAAGCTTTCGCATGAGTTTATTAATAATGCGAACATAACCACAAAATGTATATTGAGAAGTCAACACGAAGATGGAAACCTGCAGCATGACTGCGGCTACAAAAGTAGCGCTTTGTGTGTGAACAGACTCGCAACCTCCAGTTGCAACTTTTGCTGAACTCAGGTTGTGCAGCACGAAAAGTAGCGTGCAGCATGCTACTTTTGGCTTACGTGTGAACACTACACACAACTTTTTCAGCTGCAGTACAAAAGTTGCGCAGCAAAAGTAGCAATGTGTGACTGTACCTTTAGTCTTCAGGTGAAAAGGACAGTCAGACAGGTTAGCTGTTTGTAACGATCCCCACAGTAGATTCCTTTTTACCTGAAGACGAAGAGAGCTCCACTGTTCGAAATGTTGAGTGCACATATATTTTGGCAACTAGCAAAGGAAAAAGTCCAAACTCTTCAATTATTGAATAATTCACTGTTTCTCTCCCTCCCCCCCTCCAATTCAGATCAATAGAAGGTCTTATACCAACTGGATTCTGAAAAATGTGCATGAGAAAACGAAAACTAGGCCTGATCCTTTCCGAAACAGTTGAAGAAGACTGAAAACTCCTGTGCATTTGACGATTCTGAAGACGATCTTCTATGGGAAGAATGCAAAGAAAATGAATACCCAGACCTACTAGCAACAATGATGGCAGTGACGACAACAATGAGGACAGTCTATGATTCAAGCAACAAAGAGTTACCCCCTCCATTTCTTAAATATTTTGGTGAAGCATGAACAGATATGAGTATTGAAAACAAGGATTTTCATATTTCAGATAACTACTTGTATTTAACCAGCACGTAACCAAAGACTAAGCATCCACTGCTGTAGTGTATATGATCCTTGGTATACTGTCCACGCCCATTTTCCACATGACAGAAGTACAGTATCTTCTACAGGATGTTAGCAGACTTTTGTAATGGGAGTAGTGAAATTTAACATTGATTAAAGATGTAACATTGTTTGCTTTAAATAGATATCTCATATTACGTGGCATGAAAATAAAATAGCAGCTTCCTAAACCAATTGATTTTATGAAGTTCACGCCTATTAAGACCCAAATTCATAACTAAAAATTGAAGGGGAGGGGGAAACAGGATCTTATAGTTGAGTAAATATGTGCTCAGAAAAATATTTTGTGTATGAATGAAGAAATTGAAATCAAACACCTAGAAGCTTCAGACTCTCCAAAGAAGGCTTTCAAAACATTGGAGTGGAAAATTTTAGACTGGATGAATAATTTAAACTAGTAAGTTCATAAGGACCTATGAAAAGGAGATGGCTGAAGACAACTTTCAAGATCTAATGCTCTCAAAACAAATGTTTCCTTAGCTACCAGGAGCTTCAGAAATACCTAATTTCGTAAGATTATTATTGGGGGGAGGGGGGAATTCTTACAGGACCACTCTTTTCGCAAGGTGATATACAGTAGAACCCCGATTATCCATCACCCTATTAACCAATTGTTGAATTATCCGACTGTCCTCCTTTTTTTGTTGCAGAAAAAATATTGAATACTGCACAATGCATTAGTACGTATTTTTTTTTTATAGAGAGTGATTTTAAAAGCCTTTGCCCTTACACATTATGATCTACTGTTCGAGTGACCTGTTTAATTTCTCTGCAAAACGTCCTTCAGAAGTGCAAAATGAATACATGTTGTGCTAAGTATCGAAGAGAAGTGCATATAATTGAGTGGTTTTGGAAAATTGGAACTGTGGTTCATCTCACACCGGAATACGAGATTGGAGTTACAACTGTGCGAGATTTAATAAAAAAAAAGGATAAAGTATATAAATTACTTCAATCTATGACATGAGACATATACTTTTCCTATCTTTATACAGAAATCCATCATAGGAAGTTTCCTTGACCCTCGGGAACCCATCATTAATTCATTCATACTGTTCTATCACTGCAAACCCAGCATTCTCCAGTCTTTCTATTTTCTACCTTTCTCTTAATCTCCGCATATGATCCATACTTAATGCCTTCTATTATTTGATATCTTCTTCTGCCCCGAAATCTTCTCCCGTTCACCATTCCTTCCAGTGAATCTTTAAGTATTCAGTCTCTGATCCAGCCAATTCCTTTTTCTCGTCATCAGTTTCAGCATCATTATTTCTTCACCCACTCTTTCCAACAGAGCTATTATACTTAAAACTTCTGATCCACTACCTAATGTGTTAAAACACATGACCACAGAGAAAATTACGAAACTGCATTATGCAACACTTAATTTATGAAATTCTTCTATGGTACGGATTATCCGATTTTTTCGATTAACTGTTGAGCCCACCTCCTTCATTACCACGGATAATAGAGGTTCTACTGTATTTCATTCATCTGATGTTGTAGAGTTGCCAATAATTAAAAATAAAGTTAACATGCTACCACCAACTCATGCAGTTAAATTTGTATGAATGCGGATGGCAAATATAATATGGAAATTAATGTATTTAATAAGGACGAAACAAAATTAATTCTTCAGAATAGCTGGCACAAGATAGTGGGCAAGAAAAAGTTAGTTTAAAATTCAACATGGGAGCACCAATTTAAGCAGGGATTTAAATAGTACTTGAAATATGCATTCACACTAACCTGTCTGAGGCTCCAGAATCCATGGGCCGTCCCCAATTTTGTCCACTGTCAGTTTTCTTATCATTTGAAGGGCCCCAAGAATCTCGTTGAGGAACTCCTCCACTTCCCATCGAACTGAAAGGTTTAACTGCGGGGGGACCACCACCTGCATGCCATGTGTCACCTGAACGATCTGTATACCGACCGTCACCTGTAATGCGAGAGA
Source organism: Periplaneta americana (assembly GCF_040183065.1). NCBI lineage: Eukaryota > Metazoa > Arthropoda > Insecta > Blattodea > Blattidae > Periplaneta > Periplaneta americana. The sequence goes on from NC_091123.1 coordinate 172,556,281, forward strand.
TAAAAAGTGAATTTAATTTTATCAGTCAAAAAAAAAAAAAAAGATATACTCAACTGCTGACATCATTACTTCTTGCATTTATGTGAAGTATATTCCCATTTGAGTTCGTGTCTTCCACATGACTACTAAAACACACAAAGAATGATATTGTAAATTTAAAATTCAAAGCAAATGCTGGGCAATGTCCGATGTGGAAGAACCCTCGGGCTCATTTCACCATCAATAATAGTTTCAGGTCACCACAGGATGCAGCAGGACGTAGTACCATTGACTTGCATACAGACAGCATCATTCTGAGGAAGTTGCAGAACTGTCAGGGGAACAGAGGGACCTTAAACCACACACTAACACATTGAATCCTGCATAACTTAGCACCAAACAGTAAATCATTACACTTACAGGAATGTGGTCATACAGACTTAAGGTATATGTACACCTTTACATACAAAACATTTTGTTTTGCATAATTTTGCTCTATAAAATTTTTATACAATTGAGAATGGTACCAGAAAGAGAATGAAGTGAACAGATGCATTGAAATTATGTCCAAATTGTTTATAAAAATTATTTTGTTTATAATTTTGACATACAACTTGAAACATGATAGCTCATGCAGTTTTTAAGATAGAGCCACAGTTTTTTCACTGTTTTATAGCTAAAACTATTCTTTAGTGCCCTACATAGAGCTATTTTTTATTTTCATTTACATTAATTAAATATTACTATATATGTAACTTATACTAATATTTTATGTTGCATAAATCATGTAAAGATCCATAGATAATTATTAACTACATTAATGCTATTTTACTCATTGTCAGGCACTGGGGGACATTTCAAGCTTCAAAATAACACCAATATCTTCTTGGTATCACCATATTTGACTGAGATATCATTTTTAAAAGAATTAAATATTCTAAAATTACTATTTACAGGAAATCAGCCACAAACTTTCAGAGCCTAGAAGACTCCATCATCATATGTCACCCCTTAAGCAGCTTCATGTCGGTCCAGTTTCAGCTTCTTTCTGCCTCTCAAATACCTCCTCCTTGTTTTAACTTCAGGTGTTGAATGTTTTTTTGGCATTTTTGTCCTTATTTTCCATTGATGCAACAAATCCTGCGATGCTGCTTGTCCCAGGGTTTATGCTCATCCTCCTCAGAATTTTAATTTCTCCTTTTGGACTCTTATTAAAATGACGTACAACATCACTAACACACAAATTTACAGTTTTATGACTAACAGTAAAAGATTATAAATTACTTCATTATGTAAAAACGTGTTTTCAATCTAATGATCATGCCCTGATATCTATGCACCTATTTTGGGACTAGAAAAAAGTTTATTTTACAAGCAATGCTGGATGAGGGGATTGACTGCTACGAGAATCACTCAAGAAGTAATCCACAATATTTATTTAAAAATTACATTTTTATCATGGAGCGCTGCTATTTTCATAGAATGTAGATACATCCTTCAGGAACAATACGTTACTTTTCCACATAATCCCCGCACCTTTCAACTGCCTTACGCCACCTTGGAATGAGGGCCTGTATACCTGCATGATAAAAGTCTGAACCAACACGTCTGAGCTACTCTCTGGCGCCACTCACGGGAACGACTTAAATTAAATTTGAATACAAGGGGGAAGGATGTATCTATGATATCCATAAATTGCAAAGGTTTAGAATAAAAAATAAATTTTAAAAAGTGTTGTGCATTACTTTTGGAGTGATCTTCATAGAAGTGACCGTGGCTGATGACGCATAATTTTGGAAAACCATAAGGCATAAATCGAAAATTCTTATATCAAATTAAAGGGGAGAAAATTCTCTATTAAAATAGTCATATTTTGAAAATTCTAATTTGTCATCATTTTTTTAGTTTTGTGGGTGTACATATACCTTAAGAGAGACTGCGACTGAGTTTTGAAACTTTTAAAGTATTTGATTAATTTCTTTCAATTTCGGCGGGTTTGTTGTGCCTGTACATTTAAATAACAGTACCAAATTTCATCAAGTTGCATTCATTAGTTGCTTAGATATTAATTTTCACTTATTTTAATGATATTAAATTATGCGAAAATTCAAAACATCGTAATGGCTTCAGATTTGTTTTTAAACATCTTCTGTGAAGGACATATTTCATGATACAGAAAATTGTGCATGGATTTTTAAATTAGGTTGAGAACTGGTTGATGAGATAAAACATTTCTTACAAATCATAATTTTTGCTTGATAGTTTTCTTTAATTTTTAGAAGCTAAAAATTTGTATCATGAAAAGCTTGCAGTGAAGAGCTGATTCCAGGCACAGCTTTGTTTATTGCAATATGCTGTTGTTTTCTAACGCCAGGCATTTGACAAAGTCATTTAACCTCTTGAACTCCAATATTTTTCAAAGATATTGTCATGGTCAGCACTGACGGACAGATTTTGAGGTGTTCTGAATCCATTTCTTGATTTGAGTTGCACAATGGAGTGTATTGCAATATACTGAGTATTTGTTTCATGTAAATCGGAGCAAATGGAAGCCACTAGGACAGCCATTGTCAACTGGCCTGCATACTAGTTCAGAGCGCCGAGACGCTGGCTGAGGAGGTAGTAGTGTGCAGTGTGTCGAGCCAAGCCAACGCATCCCATCACAGAAGCGAAGCCAACTTTCTGACCATAATTTACAATGTGTTCTTCGATTGTGTTCTACACGAGCATTGACATTTAACATTGACTAGTTAGTGAGAGAAAAACGAATTAAAAAATCCTGGAAAACCACCAGCGAAAATTATTTTTATCATTTGTTATTTACATGGTAATAAAATAATTTAGGCCTACTTCAGTCTTGTAACAGAAACGATAATATATTTCATATGTTATACATAATAAGAAATAATTGGTTTTGTGATACATAGTGCCAGATAAAAAAATGGATAATTTTATTTTATTGACGACGCTTGAAAAAAGGAATAGGATGACATGATTTAAATATTACTAATGGATTCGATTTGATTAATATTTTGTGACAGTGAAAATGCGTTATAAGTCTGTAAGTTCTCAATTACTTTAATATGAAAAGAAAAACTATTTACTTACAAAACCGTTAAAATATATAATGGAAAAATACAATTGGTTTCTTGTATTAAACTGAAAAGTGGTTTACTTATTACACAGTTCGTCTTAAAATAAATTAAGTACATGCTTCTTCCGTATTTATTTTTATTCTAAGAGACTGATTAAAAGGGTTGAACAAGTAAGCGGACGCTACTGCCATCACCTGACTCCTTCCTCCCCCACCTCCAGCTGCACAGTTGATGTCTAAGGGATAGGACTGAGCAGCGAGCAAACTGTGCCTGCACCATAGTGCACTGAGATGACGACTCCTGCGAACTTTATTATTGACCAAAAACGTAGTTTTGAGAAAACTCCATTTTTAGTGGGTGTGGTAGGTTTAAAAGAGGCATTTTAAAAATGGTCGCCGGATCTTTAAAAGTAGTGGTGGGGGCTAAATATAGAACAATGTTAAACAAAAGTATTAGGTAATTATTATGTAAAAAATAAAATATACCATTTTGGCCAAAAATTCAGTACTAATGTCCCTTAATCATCTCTACGAAAGAGGTGGTAAGCACATTAAGTCTCAGCCTGTGGTGCAAGCCTACAAACCTCTCCTCGGTAGAACAGAGACAGAAAAACCCACATCGAAAATATGAAAATGCTACAAGAAAACCACACAGAACTACAAAAGCAGGACTTGATAAAAAAAAAAAAAAAAAAAAAAAAAGGAATGGTACATCTCCTTACTAGCAGGGTTCAGAAAAACCCGGGTATTTAAAAAAAGACCCAACCCAGTGGGTTTTTATGGGTTTCTTTGGGTTTTTCTCTAATGGGTATTAAATAGTTCAATTTCGTGACTAAGTGATTCAGAACACCAACATATTCTAAGAACTACTTCACGAGCAAAAACTGGTAAATTAAATAAGCAAAGATTGGTAAATTATTATTAAATATTCTTAAGTTGGCAGCCTGCCCTTCCACTACCTTGCTAATATGTTAGATCCAAGATTCAGAGGGGCAAGAATAACTGCAGATCAAGAGGAAAGTGCAGAAAATTGGCTCACAGAGATTCATCCAGAGTGGGTGACAAGTGTTATGTCTTTTAGGATTGCTGATTCTGATTATTTTCCTGCTACTATGTTTTCTAACGCAGTTGTACAACAGTTCAGTCCAAAAAATGGTGGAAAATAATGGAATTGAAAACAACAAAAAAGGGGAACTTGCCAACAGGATTTATTAGCTTTGTGAAAAGTTTAATTTCTTGCCCTGCCAGCACTGCATCCATTGAGAGAATCTTCTCCACCTATGGGCTTGTTTGGTCAAAGTTAAGAAATAAGTTAGGAGAGGAAAAAGCTGAGAAATTAGTGAAGATTTCTACATGTTAAGAAGGACTGAATTGTGATGTAGTTAATATTAATACCATTCTACAATAAAACACCGTGTTGATGAAAGTAATTTTTTCTTTATAATGAAACATTACCTAATTAATAGCTTCTGCTGACAAAATGTTATAGTAAATAAATATGATGCATCTTTTTGTAATATTTTGTATGTTGATTAAATTACGAGAAATAAATATATGGGTTTTTTTGGGTTTTATTGAAGGGTTTTTTTTTTAAAAAAACCCATATGGTTTTTTTGGGTCGGGTTAAATTACAACAACCCTGCTTACTACGTACATACTATATGAATTCCTCAACTCAGAATCATCCTGGTACCCACAACTATCTATTCCGGTTTGAAAACTATTTTAACCACTCTATATGTGACAAAATTGATTTTCGAGTACAGATAATATGTTTGCTCCTTTATATATTCGAATCAACTTGCTGAATTTTATGAAAAATTACACCTAGTAGTCAAAACAAAACTTTACATTCTTGTGACATTTATACCAGAAGTATAATGAGCCTTACAAGCATAATTTGATAAAAGTCACATAACTTCATTCTGAAAATTTCATAACAAGGCTATAAATATGAAGCCAAAATGTTGTTGTTGTCTAGTGCCTTGCATCTGGCAATGAAGCCATGAAATGTGAAAATGTTTAATTTTTTAATGCAAATTAGTAATAGTACATTATGCAACGAGCCTATAATGATAGTAATTAAGACGCGAGTATATTTATGAAACGAGCACAAGCGAGTTTCATAATTTTCATATGAGCGTCTTAATTACCATTATAGGCAAGTTTCATACGACTTTTTATGCTCGACCATATTTCTAACTTGAAATTATTCATAAGTATTCATGTTATTCTTATCTGACTGGGGAGCGGAACTGACCTTGTGCAATATCTCGTAAATTGTGAGATGTGTGCAGACGCAAAAGTATTGATTTTTTTCCGAGAAACAAATGTCCACATTGACCTTGATATGATCTAGAGAGTAAAATAAACATTAATCTTGATATAACCTTGAAATTGATTTAGAATTGAAAAACGAGATGACAAATTGAATTTATTTGAATATTATTTACAATTAACGCTAATTATTATAGTAACAGAACATAACCTTCTGCGACAGTATTGGATTTCCAGCCTGCGTGACATTTTGCTAGTTGTCTTTCGATTGTATATCCGAGAATAATCGAAAACCTGAACTTTAATGAATAGGATGAAAGAGTAATGGAACGGAGAAAAATTCTCTCCGGCGCCGGGATTTGAACCCGGGTTTTCAGCTCTACGTGCTGATGCTTTATCCACTAAGCACATGTGTGGACTTCGGTCCTGCGTTCATAGACATCTATGACGTAGTGCAGAGGGCGGCCACTAGAGGGAACCCAAGAGTTGGAGCTTAGTCTGAGATGATTCTAACCGGCGTCGGGGTTGTATCCGGTGTGGCTTAGTGGATAAAGCATCAGCACATAGAGCTGAAAACCCGGGTTCAAATCCCGGCGCCGGAGAGAATTTTTCTCCGTTCCATTACTCTTTCATCGTATGATGACGCAGAATATCTGCATGGAAATATCATATGTACTTCGGTACATTAAAATAATATATATTTAATGAATAGGTATACTTTAATGACATGCATTGAAGGACTGCTACCAGGCGTATAATTACTACATTTCGGCATGGTCGAGCATAAAATATGTATTAATATAGCTTCAGAATTTTAAGATTTAGTAAAATCCCCTCCCCCTTACCCCTCCATTTCTTTCTTTCTCTCTCTCCTCTCTCCTTTACACTAGCAGTGTACCTTTTAATTGTCCCTATTATCAATTATGTATGTCTCCATACATAATTTCATTGGAAACAAAACTTTTCAAACAATTCAAGTGAAGTGACGATTTCGCAACTGTAAATATTTTCTATGTAACCCACCTTTGCCTGATTCAGGGTATCTTTCCCTTGTGTGTCGCACAACAACTTTACTGCGGTGATCACCCTCAGGTCTACGTTCATCACGTACTCTAAAACTTGGCCCTCGCTCAAACCTGAAACAAAGAGCACCCTAGTTCAGGTACAACATACAAGCATTTCAATGCTACTGGTAGTTTGTCTCCAAAACGAAATTTATACTAAGTATTTATTTAATTTTTAATACAAAAACATGCACAGACAAAATACCTCACCTTGACTGCTTACAAAAATTGAACCTGAACACATAAGTACACAGACCTCCAAAACAGTCTTGATTTGTTTGACCAATTGAAAAATCACCAACAGGTAAAAATAATACATTACTCTATACTCTCACATTTGATGCTCAATATGTGTGTCTGTACAATGTCTAGATGTTTGACAACTAAGCCATTAGTCTTCTTTCATTCCAACACTTTTGCACTAAGGCAGACATCTCAATAGGGCCTTCTCAGAGCAGTTCCTCCTCTTTCTCTTTTCTAATGTAAGAGTGGAACAAGATGCGGGAGCAGTTTGTGTATCTCCAGATGACGTCATTGACTGCAACGTTTGAATAGATATCTGCAACCGCTACGATGTTGTGTCCATCTCCGAGGAAAGGATGTCCTTATTACCGCAAATGTATGAAGAAATAAAAGCTTTCATAGGGAAAGCGAAATTGTGGGAGTCGCAAGTCTCAGTGGGGTAACTGTTACCACTTTATTAATCTAAAATTTATTGTTACCCAATTTGAATCAAGACCAGTGTAACAAATATAATGATGTACTGAAGGACTTGAGAAAAGAATTTGAGACTAGATTTAAGATTTGAATAGTTCTAATTTAAAATAATTGTTTATGAATTTCTAAGATGTTTTGGTTATTTTTAATTATTAAAAACATTACGAAACATATTTAACTATTATTGTAATTAATATATTGATATTGGCATATCATAAGAATACGTACTTTAACAAGTAACAAGTTTAATTGTAATTTTATTATAATTATTTAACTGAATTTTATTTAATTAAATATAGTATAAACTAAAAAACAAAGAGCGATACCAAACGCCATTTACAAGAAATGAAGTATTGTTGTTTAGTCAACTGTCCTAAAACAGGCCTGAACCTCACAAGTGATACCAACAAGGCACCACTTATGAAGAAACTAGGCCAGGAGATAATGGGATAGGGTGCCAGTTCCTTGTGCCTAAATAATTACGTAACATGTATGGTTCTTCATGCTTCAGATGTCTTCTTTTTACTCATTGATATATTAGGAAATAAATGTATTATTATTATTGTTATTATTATTACTGCAAACTATTTAAGAAATTCCTTCCGAAAACAACCGTCTATTGTGACAGTACAACTCAAAAGTGCAGCTTTGTGGCATTTCTCCCGCGACAGTTACAACAACTTAGCTCGCTCATGCTTGTAACATAATCAACGATCGGCTATCTCCGGGTATTGCGCTTATCTCTTCAGCTGACTACGCTATCTACATTTGCTCTCTGTAACAACTTTTATGCGTTGGCCTTGAGACGCCTGCACTAAGGTATCTTTTTCCTTTATAGCTGCATATCATTTCTTCATTGGTGTTACATAGGATGCAGGAAAGTGTATTGAATACTTCTATTCTATGCAGATGTCTTGATAAACAGTCATGGCCTGTCACCACTCTAAACAAAGCGGCAGCAGATTTTCGTTGTGCTTGTAAATTTTCTTCGCAATTTCTTATTTTTTTCATGATTTGCCTTTATTTTCTCCTCTATCTCTTTTTTTCTGGGTGAAGTGAAATTTGTTTTCGATGATTTGTTTTATAGAATGGAAAGAAAATGCCTGGCCTCGTTTCTATATTATAGTTGAACCTCTTTTTTGTCAGAGCATCTGCTATTTCATTTCCATGTACAGTAGAACTCTTTTATAACGACATCCAAGGGACTTTAAAAATTATGTTGTTATAAACAAGTGTTGTAACCAAGTTTCATATTATCAATCTAGTGAGGTGGAAAATTAAAAATAACGAACTTAATTAAGCTTATTTTAGATTTATGTACGGTATTCACTTTTAAGCCTACCATGAACGTAATAAAATACACGTACAATTATAAATCCAATATTCTGTATTAAAACAGTTTGTTCAATACTCACCAAACTTCGTTACTTAGGAGTCAAGTAATCAGTCATTTTACTCTATTGCCTCCTATTTGCCCAAAAACACACTTTCTAAATTACGCTCTATATTCATTATTTCAGTTACAATTTCACTGCTCCTTCCCCTAGCTTCGATCTAGTCTGTTCAAATGCAGCAACAATTTTATCCTTGCTCTTCCAAATCGTTTGAACTCTGCAATTAACTAGGCCAAACTCACGACACACGTCAGCTTTTTTTCAATTCCATTCTCAATTTGATGAATAACTTTAACTTTTTCTTCCAACGTTAAAACTTTTCTTTTAGTGGCCATACTGCGCTAAAATGCATGCACTTAGTGAAAACTACCTGGCCGAAACTGATCGTACGCAAGTGCCGTTAATATGGCATGAATTCGGGGAGGGTTAAAGGAAATCTGCCTCCATTTCAGATGTCTATGATAGAAGGGGACAATAAATAATTCGCCAGATTTCAACAAAATATTTCTTAAAATACTTTGGTTCTTAGACAATCTTATTCTAAGCTGAGGTTGAAAATGCGAGGTAGACGCATATACGTTTGTCGTATTAAGCAAGGTAGAAAAGCATATGTCTTATGGGGAATTAGTTGGGACCACAGAATATTTGACATTATAGGCGAGGTGTCGTACAAAACGAGGTCGCTATAACCAAGTTCTACTGTATATTGAAATGTAAGAGAATCCAATGTATAGTAATGATCTTTTTTAAACTGACCAAATGATATATCATTTTTCTAAATTCATGGCCCTCAACACTTTCTGAAGTTGTTGCTTGTATGGAGGGGCACGAATCTGATAGAATTACAACTTTCTGAAATTTATTTATTCTGTGTAACAGATTTTATAAAGCTGTTATTCCTACATCAAAAGTTACTGAATATGGACAAAATGTTTACCCTCAATTATCATTAAGACAAAGTGTCCTCCATGTATGATCTTAACACAGGTGGAGGCAAGTGATCAGCTTCACGTTCTCTTTCACCTCAGACTTAGTTTACAGATTGACTAGGAGGCAGTTGAGTCTCCTCAGACCTACCTTGAAAGTGGTTATATGCATGAATTGGTAACGCCAATTTCTCTCTCTCTTTTTTTTAAATCAAATGTCGAGTTACCGGTAACTTATTCCATCAATTCACAAAGCATGATAAAGAACTTTCAATAATACAACCAAACTAGCTAGTTAAAATTACTGTAAACTTTCAGAACATGATAACTAAGAAAATTCGTATTTAGTGCTAACTTTCACTTTCTTAGAAACTGTATGCTTATTTAACCACTGACATTTTCAATAATAATCATAATCAAAAATTATGAATTCAATTGTGTGTCATAAAGAGCACAGATTACAAGGTCTCTCTTCTCTGGATATAAAAAGAAACTTAAGTGTTCTTATTAGCTTCCTGTGCTTTTTTTATGTTGATTGAATTTCAGCCATTAACACCTGTCGAAAAAGAGACACGGTGCGATCTTGAAATGCTTAAATCACGAGCTTCCAAATGCTCCAATTTCCACTGCAACACCGTCATTTCAGCTGATATATCAACAATTAACTTGTTAAATAAACTAAAAACTTCTAGGATAACTAGATCACTAACAAGAATTCAGACATGCCATAATCATTTGTGCTGCTCAATGCAATCACAATATAGTGTGTCTATGTTATAAGCTATGAAATCAGGTAAGATTACATTATTTAAATTGAAAATTAAAAACAATGTTACAATAATAATAATAATAATAATAATAATAATAATAATAATACTTACTTACAAATGGCTTTTAAGGAACCCGAAAGTTCATTGCCGCCCTCACATAAGCCCGCCAGTGGTCCCTATCCTGTGCAAGATTAATCCAGTCTCTATCATCATACCCCACCTCCCTCAAATCCATTTTAATATTATCCTCCCATCTACGTCTCGGCCTCCCTAAAGGTCTTTTTCCCTCCGGTCTCCCAACTAACACTCTATATGCATTTCTGGATTCGCCCATACGTGCTACATGCCCTGCCCATCTCAAACGTCTGGATTTAATGTTCCTAATTATGTCAGGTGAAGAATACAATGCGTGCAGTTCTGTGTTGTGTAACTTTCTCCATTCTCCTGTAACTTCATCCCGCTTAGCCCCAAATATTTTCCTAAGCACCTTATTCTCAAACACCATGAACCTATGTTCCTCTCTCAGAGTGAGAGTCCAAGTTTCACAACCATACAGAAGAACCGGTAATATAACTGTTTTATAAATTCTAACTTTCAGATTTTTGGACAGCAGACTGGATGATAAGAGCTTCTCAACCGAACAATAACACGCATTTCCCATATTTATTCTGTGTTTAATTTCCTCCCGAGTGTCATTTATATTTGTTACTGTTGCTCCAAGATATTTGAATTTTTCCACCTCTTCGAAGGATAAATCTCCAATTTTTATATTTCCATTTCGTACAATATTCTGGTCACGAGACATAATCATATACTTTGTCTTTTCGGGATTTACTTCCAAACCGATCGCTTTACTTGCTTCAAGTAAAATTTCCGTGTTTTCCCTAATCGTTTGTGTATTTTCTCCTAACATATTCACGTCATCCGCATAGACAAGAAGCTGATGTAACCCGTTCAATTCCAAACCCTGCCTGTTATCCTGAACTTTCCTAATGGCATATTCTAGAGCGAAGTTAAAAAGTAAAGGTGATAGTGCATCTCCCTGCTTTAGCCCGCAGTGAATTGGAAAAGCATCAGATAGAAACTGACCTATACGGACTCTGCTGTATGTTTCACTGAGACACATTTTAATTAATCGAACTAGTTTCTTGGGAATACCAAATTCAATAAGAATATCATATAATACTTCTCTCTTAACCGAGTCATACGCCTTTTTGAAATCTATGAATAACTGATGTACTGTACCCTTATACTCCCATTTTTTCTCCATTATCTGTCGAATACAAAAAATCTGATCAATAGTCGATCTATTAAGCCGAAAACCGCACTGATGATCCCCAATAATTTCATCTACATACGGAGTTAATCTTCTCAAAAGAATATAATAATAATAATAATAATAATAATAATAATAATAATAATAATTCTATAAAATTCAGCAAATGTAGTGCTCCTAAATATCCACAGCATGACTACACAGTAAACACAAACACTACAACCAACTCATACCAGTCCTCATTTTGGTACCTTGCTCCATCATCAAAACGTCCTGGTCCATCATACCGTCTATCAGCTGCCACACGTTTTCTGTCTTCTGGATATGTCTCTCGAGTGTCACTTGAGGGACGTTTCACAGAGCGACGCGACTCTTCAAATCTGGAGAGAAATAATAATAATAATTTACCTTAACTTTCATTCATTGGATTTTTGTTTCTGAAATTACTGCATAAGGCATCTACATCACTAACAAAATATAATAATAATAATAATAATAATAATAATAATAATAACAACAATAATAATATAGTGTGTTAGTTGGGAGGCCGGAGGGAAAAAGACCTTTGGGGAGGCCGAGACGTAGATGGGAGGATAATATTAAAATGGATTTGAGGGAGGTGGGATATGATGATAGAGACTGGATTAATATTTCACAGGATAGGGACCGATGGCGGGCTTATGTGAGGGTGGTAATGAGCCTGTGGGTTCCTTAAAAGCCATTTGTAAGAAGAAGAAGAAGAAGAGGAGGAGGAGGCGGCGGCGGGGGTGGTGGTGGTGGTGGTGGTAGTAGCAGCAGCAGCAGCAGCAGCAGCAGCAGCAGCAGCAGCAGCAGCAGCAGTAGTAGTAGTAGTAGTAAATCTTTTCAAAAGAATATTGGACAAAATTTTGTACGACGTCAACTAACGTGATATTCCTCGAAAGTTATTACAGTTATGGCCGGTTTCACCAAGCTTCTTTAAATCAGCACAAACGACTTGTCAACAAATGGATCGTTTAATTTTAACGGAATCTTTAAAAGTTGACTATTTCACCAAGCCTCGTATCTTTAAAATTAACAGGCGTTTACTAACGAGGGGATTTTGTACTTGTATCTTGCATGTTTTGTTTTTCATACGACCATGGCTTCGAAATCGCGAATTTCATTGGTTACATATGATCATGGCTGACTTTGTTTGGCATGAAGAAACAATCATAGGCAAACGGGTAAGAGGCAGTAATTTTAAGAACATCTTCCTAAATACAGTATGTTGTCATACCGCAATTAAAAAAAAAAGACAGCTGCTTCCAAATGTAAATAATAGGAATGTAGAGCAGTTAAATTGTAGCTTCTAAAGGAAATCTGAGAAAATTTAGCGGACTACAAGGTCGACAGCTTAAAAATTGATGCCACAATTAATTATATACAAAGCATTCTAAGCAGTTATATTAGGCCTAAATTTAGGACGGGAAATCGCCTCTTCCATAAATTGCATACTACTTTTCCACTGTATTTCATGCAGATTTATTAGTACCCTGTAACAATTTTGCCATGCTTGTGTGGCAGGATTCAGGAGAGATGTCATTAAATTGGATTTTAAGGGGTATCCATTGTCTCCTAAAAGAAAATCTCTTTGCACCCTTTTCATTTAAAAGGCATCCTCCTTTGGAATGTTGTGCTATCCGTGTAGACCGTAACATTATCTTAAACCGAGAAGAATCTGTTGGATAGGCGTTAAGTGGGTGATTCCTATCTGTCGTATTCTAACCTATTAAAATTTCAATAAACTAGCGCTGAGGTAGTTCTGAGGTAAAAGTGAAAATCGTTGAACTTATAAGGGATTTTTTTGTGGTAATGCAGTTGATCGTATATGCAAGGCATAACAAAAAATTAAACTAATCAAACATAACCTGTCACAGATTCGTATGTGCAAGGTGTATAAGCAGAGTACGAAGGAAACTACCTCAGCGCTAGTTTAGCCACAATTTTTCTATGCGGAGCGTTACATAGGCCTATGAAATTGTTTGCATATTGAAGGAAAAATAGGATCTTCTATTGCAGAATCTTTTGGCTATATTACTGCCAGGATATACCATACGATTGGAACATGTACACAATCTATGTTGTCTATGACAACATAAAATTTAGCTATAAGCTTATTAGGCCTATAGAAATAATGACTATTGTAATGTTGGTAGTACGTCTGATAATTTATTCACATATCTAGACAATACAGCTTTTGATACCCCGTTCATATCATCAATTACTATTTCAAAACTTCCCGCAACATTATTTTAAAACGAGAAGAATCTGTTGAAGAGGCGTTAAATGGGTGATTTCTATCTGTCGTATTCTAACCTATACAGTATACCGGTATCCAGTTTCTTCTAGAATCATTCTTACTACTTATTTCCTTAATGTGTAGCTTTCGTGGAATTCTTTATCACTTAAATCTTCAAAATGATTATTCCGAGTGTTATTACAACATATAAGTTCGTCGTTATGTTGAAGTTCTAAATAAAGAACTTCATCATCGAATAATTACGTCCGCCATGTTGTTGACTTCTTAACGCATCGTTACTGTTTTAACCCGACGAATAGGTCCTAATAAATTAACGATGAATTTAAAGATGCGTTAGCAATAATGATACTTGGTGAAACACAAAAACTGACTAACGTGTCATTAAATTATTTAACGAGACGTTATAATGATAACGAAGGTTGGTGAAACCGGCCGTTAGTCTTGTCCCCCTTCTTAAAGATAGGTACGATTATGGACTCCTTCCATTCTGAAAGGGCAAATACTGTAATTAAATGAGTAGTTTTTGGGTGTAATATTTTAATCAAGGTACAGTGTTCTAAACATATCATATGTATCACTATTGGTAAATTGTTCCATAAGACACTTTATCACCACCTGAACCATTAGGCTACTTTTTAGACTTAGGCTAAAATAACAAATATTTTAAAGGAAGACTAATAGTTATTGCGATATATTAAGAGTATGTTGCTTATATTTCCCCCCTCCCCGTAAAAACCTATAAATTCCTAAATAGAAGATTTAAAATCGTAAAAAGCCTGAAACATGGGTTGAAAAAACCTAATTTTAATTTTTTAAAACCTAAAAATCCGAGGCTTGGTCATGATTAATCTATTTGAATACAAGTGTTACATGAACAAAGAGGAATATTTAAGTTCACTGACCTAATACAAACTTCTGCAATCCTAATGTACAAAAATAAAAATACATATGTTAAACCAGTGGTGTTCAACCTATGGTACGCGTATCCCCAGGGGTAGGCAGGTTTGTCTCAAGAGGTACACATTCCACTAACCAACTGAGTGCGTATGTAAAACTGTTGACATATTTTATTATATTGTTGCTAATTATTTCAGTTTAAATTATTTTCATTTTTTTTTTATTTCTCATATAATTACAATGCAGTTTGGGGGTGCGAAGGTAAAAAAAAAATCATTTAGGGGGTACATTGGTAAAAAATATTGAATACCACTGTGTTAAACTACATGGAGTGCATGTTCAGTTGTAACAGCATTGCTGACACTAAAACTCAGCACTATTTTTACTTTATGAAAATACATCAGACATTGTAAGTGGGGAATTCTTGCATTATATACAATATATCTTTTACCACATTTTTATTTGGACATTACTATGAAGTGTAGTACACATTCCACTGTATTTTTTTTTATTTTATTGGGTTATTTTACGACGCTGTATAAACACCTAGGTTATTCAGCGTCTGAATGATATGAAGGTGATAATGCCGGTAAAATGAGTACGGGGTCCAGCACCGAAAGTTACACAGTATTTGCTCGTATTGGGTTGAGGGAAAACTCCGGAAAAAACCTCAACCAGGTAACTTGCCCCAACCGGGATTCGAACCCGGGCCACCTGGTTTCGTGACCAGATGCGCTGACCGTTACTTCACAGGTGTGGACTATTCCACTGTATGTGTTAAAAAAAAGGACAGTGTTACAACAAAACACAGATATCCATATTATTTCGAGAGAAAGATCGTACTTTAATATTATGCAGTACAATATCATATTTTCAACTAGCCAATATTCGTAGTTCAAACGACAAGCAACACAATCACCACTCCAAACATGTGACATGCTTTATAATCCGGCCACCGAAAACACGGTGATCGGGGAATAGAAGCATGGCGACATTTAATCTTGCGAGGCTTCAAATTGAACCAGCTCATTAGAGTAGCTGACACAGAGTGCTATACCTCGCTGATCATATCGCACCCTTAAAATAATACTGCCATTAAGTACCAAAAGTTAGTTTTGAACAAATGCAAGATCAAAGTCATGAAAAATCAGGATTACAAAGTATCAGTATCAGTCCTGCAGACTTTGCCCTTGAACATAGAGACACTACAGTTCTACTGTTTGATAGAGGATTAAATAAGGATTACAAAACTCAATTTTTGGGAGTTAAGACAGTATTATTCTAAGGGTGTGATATGTTATAGTTACAATGCATACATTATAGTGCATGAACATTTGCCCACTAGTGACTAAATCAGGTTCGTAGTCGAACTGATGCAATAAGACAAATTTTACAATAATTAGGTAATATAATCTTTGTAGGCACATAATACTGCATAAAGGTAAGGTGATAGATAATCTTTAAGAGTACATAATTTACTTCTCTTGTAAACATTCCCATACGGATATGTGCTTTTACGAGTTATCATTCTGATTTCTTTTGGCTTTCCAACAAACAGTTAACCTCAAATATTATTTACGGAAGACAAGTATGGATCTCTCAAATCATCTAGAACAAAGCTTCTAACATAAAATCAAATAAAATACTTTTATGCTCGACCATGCCGAAATGTAGTAATTATACACCTGGTAGTAGCCCTTTAATGCACCTCATTAAAGTACACCTATTCATTATAATTCAGTTGTTCAGCCAATGAGAAATCACCATTGTACTGATTGTACCATTATAAAACCGCAAGTATCGGTTATTCTCGGATATGCAATCAAAAGACAATTAGCGAAAAGTCATGGAGGCTGGAAATCCAATACTGTCGCAGAAGGTTATGTTCTGTTACTATAATAATTAGCGTTAATTGTAAATAATATTCAAATAAATTCAATTTGTCATCTCGTTTTTCAATTCTAAATCAATTTCCAGGTTATATCAAGACTAATGTTCATCTTATTCTCTACGTTATATCAAGGTCAATGACATTCGGCCTCGGAAAAAATCAATACTTTCGCGCTTGCGCACATCTCACAATTTAGGTCAGTTCGCTACTCAATTACATAACCATAACAAGACCTACTTTTGAATAATTTCAAGTTAGAAATATGGTCGAGCATAAAAAGTCGTATGAAACTTGCCTAGAATGGTAATTAAGACACTCGTATGAAAATTATGAAACTCGCGCTTGTTTCATAAACAAACATACTTGCGTCTTAATTACTACCATTATAGGCTCGTTGCATAGTGTACTATTAAAATGAAGAGACGACCACGAACTTAAAAATATTTATAACTAGGACCTTCACAATTAACCACAAAGATCATGAAAGATACTTTCTGGTCAATAAAAAGAGACAATGAAAATATTACTAAAATGCTACTCAAATCACCTCATTTGCTGACGTTTAAGCTCCTCCCTCTCATGTTCTAATCTCTCCCGCTCTAATCTTTGACGTTCTCTCTCCATGCGCATTAATTCATTACGCTCACGTTCTATACGCTCTCTCTCAATACGAAGCTTCTCCTTCTCCCTGCAAAACAAAAAAGGAAATACAGGTGAACATATTAACCAAACATAAAAACACATATATTCTGAAACAGAGCGGTTATTTCTTGTTTACCTCTAACTACCAATTACAATGAAAGGCACATAATGTCTCAAAACAAGACAATTCAGCTAAAACATTACCAATTGCAATAAGAGTCGAATATTTCCTCCACCATATACAGGGCATGTAAGCTATCAGAAGTGTAAGGAGATCGAATTCCTCAAATTCATTGTAAATGAAATACAGCTCTACAAGGGGCTATTTCTCAGGGCATGCTATGCTTGCTGCGCAAGCCCAATATTTTCGTAGAATGTGTATTTCTCAAAATGGCATTACGTACACTAAAATTTATTTTGATTTTTGGAATACAGTATAGGCGCAATACCATCCGCAGGTTGCACACCGCAAGTGTCGCGATGCTTGCTCGTTTCTCGGAGCTACAGGAGAGACGTAGAAATAGCGAGAATATCATGTGCGCGCAAATGCCTTCCTCCTTGGTCCGTCCTAGGCGCATATGTTTCTGTTATGTGTTTGAAGCTCTGGTCCGAGAGCTACACCAACGACTATTTAACGTTACACAGACCAGTATTGACAGCGGGAATGTGCTGTGCAATGTAACTGTATGAGCGGAATACATATGTTAGCTGCTGCATGTATTATTAATTCTTAAACATTAATTTGAAGTACTGCAATGAGTTCGGAATTGTGTCATTGAAACCTTATTATTAAATCCATTTTCCCGAAGGACTATTTAAGAGAAGACACATTATAGAGAATATCTGCACTTGTTCAGTGGAGCTCAATACAACAATATGCATTGGTTGGCAGGGTCGAAAAACTAAATAAACTGTTTTGTTGGCCATGTTTGTTATATATATTATATCGAACTTCTACATCTGATAAGCAAATATGATCCATGACGCATAATGATTTTATAATTATAAAATAAATTATTTATGTGGATCTGATTATTTGTATTAATTATGAATTATTATATCCTCCCATCTTCTCCTATGAATAAAAGAGCAAGCCTAATTTTTGTGACTAGCATTCGCCCCTGAGCTCTACATTCTCTTTTTAAATCACAAGTACCTGATAAAACTTTCTTCACCAGTTATTAATTGATGCTGTATCAAGTGCACAATTTTCAACTACCAGCTGAATTTGTAATAGATGATACTGGGATGGTATGAGTCCGAGGATTACTGCACATTCGCATTACAGTTGGGGAAAATCTCTGAAAAAACCATTATCACAAGCCCAAGCACAGCTTCAGCATATGCTGCAGAAACTGGATAAAGCACTAGTATTGCAACTACATTGTATAAAGTAAAAGCAGAACTACAAGGCAGTAAGTAGTAAAAAGATGGATAAATGGAGTAGGAACTACTTTACAGTTTATTCAAAAGCGATAACAAAATAAATTACAGCAATAAAGAAAGAAAAAGAGAGAGAAATTTTATCTTGACATTATATCGTCGCCTGAATGCAAGAACTAGGTAACTCGAAATTTGCGTTTTTTAGTTACCTATTTTATAGCATAGCAAAAATCGCACAAAATGTAATCCAGGATCTGGGTAACAGAAAACGAGACATATTCCTTAGTGCAATAAATAAGTAAATAGGCGTTGTCACAAAATATGAAAAATCAAGTTACCTAGTTCTACGATATGGTGACCATCATAAACAGGTAAACATAATATATAATTGGATCACAAACTGAAGTCATCTCGAATTAATGTAATTCCATAAATGAAACAACTAGATGTGGAAGGGTTAGTCATAAGGATTTTGTTGTTGTTTTCTAATGCCAGGCGTTTGACAAAAAAGTCATTTGACCTCTTGCACTTCAATATTTTTCAAAGATATTATCATGGTCAGCCACTGAAGCACAGATTTTGAGATGTTCCGAATCCATTTCTTGGTGTGAAAATGGCAAGTTGTAGCCGATTTAAGTGAACACCATATTTTAACGTTTTGGTGGCTACTTCATTCACACACAACCCCCAGAATGTCTGGAGGACCACACCTGCTGTTGGTCGACGGGTCCATTGGACCTAGCTGGGAGATCTTGTTGATCACCAACTTTCCCTCCTTAAGCCACTGGAGGACGATTTTAGTACCACAGCAGGTCAGCACCAGGAACAGAAAAGTAGAAAGAGGAGGAAGGAAAGGGAAATGAACCCCTAGGCCTACTTCAATAGATCCAACACACCACCTCTCCTTAGTAGAGAAACTGGGGAATTCTTGCATTATATACCGTATACCTCTTACAACATTATGGAAACAAGTTCATTTTTGCTATGAACTGTAGTACACTTTGCACTGTATGTATTAAAAAAAATAGTGTTACAATTAAACACAGTTTTCCGTATCATTTCAAGAGAAAAATCGTACTTTAACACTATACAGCACAATATCATATTTTCAACTAGCCAATATTAGTAGTTCAAACAACAAGCAACACAATCACTACTGCAAACATGTGACATGCTTTATAATCCAACCACTGAAAACACGGTGACTGGGGAATAGAAGCATGGCGACATTTAATCTTGCGAGGCTTCAAATTGAACCAGCTCATTAGAGTAGCTGACACAGAGTGCTATACCTCGCTATCTTATAACAAAGTTACAATGCATATATTATATGAGGGCTATTCAGAAATCAACTTCCGATTGTCAATTGTGGATTGCTAGATCGTTGCAGGAAGATGGTGCTTGCGCAGTGGCCACAAGTAAAAACGTAATAATGCTCTCATGCATCGTCACTCATTTCCGTTCAGTAGTCTGTGAGAAACAGCTGTTGATAATGGACGCGATTACTTGTACCGCGAGTTGTGAGGTCCGTTTGGTTATTCGATTTCTTCATACAGGAGTTAACGCTGCTGAGATTCACCGTCGATTGTGTCGTATTTATGGCAACATGATGAGTGATGGTGCTGTACGGGACTTAATACTTACTGGCTTTTAAGGAACCCAGAGGTTCATTGCCACCCTCACATAAGCCCGCCATCGGTCCCTATCCTGACCCAAGATTAATCCACTCTCTATCACCATATCCCACCTCCTTCAAATCCATTTTAATATTATCTTCCCATCTACGTCTCGGCCTTCCTGAAGGTCTTTTTCCCTCCGGTCTCCCAACTAACACTCTATATGCATGTCTGGATTCGCCCATACGTGCTACATGCCCTGCCCATCTCAAATGTCTGGATTTAATGTTCCTAATTATGTCAGGTGAAGAATACAATGTGTGCAGTTCTGTGTTGTGTAACTTTCTCCATTCTCCTGTAACTTCATCCCTCTTAGCCCCAAATATTTTCCTAAGCACCTTATTCTCAAACACCCTTAACCTATGTTCCTCTCTCAAAGTGAGAGTCCAAGTTTCACAACCATAAAGAACAACCGGTAATATAACTGTTTTATAAATTCTAACTTCCAGATTTTTGACAGCAGACTGGATGATAAAAGCTTCTCAACCGAATAATAACAGGCATTTCCTATATTTATTCTGTGTTTAATTTCCTCCCGAATGTCATTTATATTTGTTACTGTTGCTCCAAGATATTTGAACTTCTCCACTTCTTCAAAAGATAAATTTCCCATTTTTATATTTCCATTTCGTACAATATTCTCGTCACGAGACATAATCATATACTTTGTCTTTTCAGGATTTACTTCCAAACCTATCTCTTTACTTGCTTCCAGTAAAATTCCCGTGTTTTCCCTAATCGTTTGTGGATTTTCTCCTAACATATTCACGTCACCTGCATAGACAAGCAGCTGATGTAACCCGTTTCATTCCAAACCAAACTGTACAGGACTGATGCAGAAAATTTAAGAATGGGCGTGAAGATGTTCACAATGAGGGAGTTCAAGGACGATATTCAATTATGACTGATGAACTTGTTCAACAAATTGAACAAACTGTGTGTGAAAGACGTCATTTCACAATTTCTGAACTCTGAAAATTTCCCACAAAGTTCAAGGACAAGTCTCTATGAAATTGTTACAGCAAGATTAGGTTTCCACAAATTTTGTGCAAGATGGGTGCCGAAACATCTCACTGACCAGCATAAAGCTCAGAGAATGACCTCGGCCTTAATGTTCCTTCATCGTTACCACAATGATAGTGATCAATTTCTGGACAGATTCGTGACAGGAGATGAGACATGGGTACAGTTCGTGAATGCTGAGACCAAAGAACAGTCTAAGCAGTGGATGCACACCCAATCCCCGAACAAGCCAAAAAAATTCAAACAAATATTCTCGAACCGAAGGATGATGGCTACAGCTTTTTGGTATGAAAAAGGAGTATTGTTGACAAAGTTTATGGTGCCTGGGACCACAATAACAGCAGATGTTTATTGTGAAACTCAAAGAAGCTTCGGAGAGCAATACAAAACAAACGCCGCGGATTGCTCTATAAGGATGTCATTCTTCTCCATGACAATGCGAGGCCCCATACTGCTGCTAGCAAGTACACATGGGAAACTTTCGAACATCCCCCTACAGTCCAGACTTGGAACCGAGCAACTACCACCTCTTTCCCACGATGTAGAACTGATTAGCAACTCAGCACTTCAATGACAACGAGGAGCTCATGTGCGGAGTGAAAACCTGGCTGAGTACACAGGCGGCGTCCTTTTACGGAGAAGGAATACACAAGCTAGTCCGACGCTATGACAAGTGCTTGAATTTATATGGCGACTATGTTGAAAAATAGTGTCACTATCCAGGAACGTTTTCCAGGCATATAGTTTGTAACATTGTTCGTGTTTTTTTTGTAGCCAATTGAAAGTTGATTTCTGAATAGCCCTCATACCACAAATATTTGTCCACTACTGATTAAATCAGGTTCGTAGTCGAACTGATGCAATGAGACAATTTGCATAATTTTATTTTACACCATCTTTCAGCATCATTTTAAGTTCAAGCAGTTTCACTATTTTAAACTCAGAAATGTTGTAAATTCCAATAAATTGATAACTTTACCTAAAGGAAATAAAAGATTGCTCTCGCACAGATTAGCATTGATTCTCGGACAACTTTTGGATGGAGGTAATAATGATATGACCAGAATCTCAAAGTTCTCAATTTTCTCACGCAATTATTTTCAAGCTATAGATATGTTGGGTTAAACTAGTGATCGGCAAAAGCTGTGTCGCGACACGTGCTCCTGCCTCCACTCAAGTGTAACCATGGGATCATACCTCCATCCTCTGTTTACAGCCTTCACTTCGATATAAGACAAGACATTTATCAGCAGCGGACGTACACATGTGATGTTACAAGTGTGTAGGATAATATTATGTTTCGATGTCTTTTCCAAAACAGAAACAGATAATATGTAAAAACTTAATTTTAAGGAGCATGGGAGCAAAAATATTTCTTTTGTGCAGATGGAAAAAATATGAGATACTTAATTTGTTGCAAAATTTTAAATGAAGTATAAAAGAACAATGTGCATTGTCATTATTCTTCTTGTTCTGAAGACTACCACACCCTTACCTGTAACTTGAACATTTCATTAATAAACGAACAATAAAAAGTATCGGCTTCTATGTCTTAATCGGGGTAAAATACTTCGACTTTTTTTCCGACGTATGTACTGTAATTTGAATATTTCATTAATAAACAAACAATTAAAAATTATCGGCTTCTATGTCTTCATCGGGGTAAAATACTTCGACTTTTTTTTTTTTAAGTGTATAGTGTAATTTACAACTTCGTGACCAGCCTGGTAAGTTTTTCTAATTTAAAATATCTGCAAATGTGAAGTACACGTTCTTTTTATGGTAAATAAGAAACTATATTTTATTTTATTAATAATACAAAAATAATGAATAGGATGATAAAAGATAACATGGAAAAAAAGTGTGTGTAGTTAATAAGTAGAAGAATATTATATTGTTTTTGTTTTTTGGTCTCTGCACTGTTATTCATTGCATTACCTGAGGAGATACCCACTTCACCCCTCTCCATGCGCCAGTGGTGTGCAGGTTGCATTTCTATTACGTCACAATTTCGTGGTGTTTGGCAACCACTGGGTTAAACCAATACTGATAGTAAGCCAAGTGACACTATTAAATCTGAAACACTCACCGTTCTAGTCTCATAGCCTCTTCTCTTTGTCTCTTTTCTATCACTCTCTGTCTCATAACTTCATCTCGTCGTTTTCTGTCCTCCTCCCGCATCTCTCGCTCACGTTCTCTCTGTCTCTGTCTTTCCCTCTCCTCCTGCAATAATTAAAACCACAATATAAAAAAACTAAGACCTTCAGAAGCTATAAAACTCCAGTGTTTAGAATAAGGAAAATATTTATTAGATGACTAAGTCTCAAGTTCAGCTGTAAAAGTGAAGATTGCAGAATCTGTTTGGTCCACTGGTTCCTATATCGAAACTTGCAGAGGCTTTCAACCTATTTTCTAAGTTCTAATATTAGTAAAGACTATTAGTTTCTCTTCTATATTGCTGAATCACTTGTAAGATAGCTACGCAACTAGGTGTGTAAAATGGGTTGTGACTCATGTGTTAACAGAAATACCTTAGAGAGCTACTTTATATAGATTTACAATAAAAATGAGTAAGGTAACTCACAGACCACAGTTCAAGAAATTTGTATGACTTGAGGCTTTCCCGGCATTTGATGTAGAATAACTCACCTGGCTGAGGACCCGAGAAGAGTTACTCTTCAAGAAATTTATTAAGATCAGAATGATAAGGGAAGGGGGGGGGGAGGTAGAGGTACAAATAATTTACAAGATTTTTAAAGCACGTGACTATTAACTTTATGCAAAGTGAAATATAAAACAATGAAAAACAAAATGTTGACACGAAGTAGAGTTCATAAATTTTAAAGTAAAGATTGTAAGAAAAATAATTATGAACATCCTGTCTTTTTCTGGTATACTTCCATATAATACAAAAGCTCTAGGCCAACCACCTTCTGACAGTATGAAGAAATAATTTTATGCCATTCTTCATAAGTAATCTCCCCTCCCTAAGTCATTTTTGTTATACCTATTCCAACACTGATCACAGATTTTCAGTAACATTCAAATCTGGAGATTGTGGTGGAATTGTGAACATTTTGACGACGAGAGTTGATAATCATTAACAATTCTAAGTTCCCTGTTTAATTGCATATTGCTTTTGGCTGACTGAGAATGCTGGTATGTAGGACTTTATTCACGGTATTGTCAATAAACACAAAGTTTCTTGTATCCCAAAACGGCATCCAATCCTGTAACCATTACAGACCTGCCTCCATACTTGTCTTTATCCAAACTGTAACTTTACCATGAAAACGAAATGAATTTTTTTATTACTAAAAAGTACAATTTCCAAAATGCAAAACCTACATTATGATATTCCTCAGCATATGCATTACACTTTACCTTATCCATTGGAATGAGTACAGTAATAGCACAGTCTAGTATATACAGTCACGAAGCTCAATACGTAGTAAATATGCATCTGTAGATAGTTGCTAACCACTAGGTTTGCTAATATTGCCTCATTACAGACAATGCGAAATAGTACTGGCACAGTCTATTGTTTCTAGCACCCTCAACAACTCAAGCTTCGTGACTGTATATAGTAGACTGTGCTAAAAGCTCTTTTCTAGCTACCGAACTACTACAAAATGTTATCTTAACACATATCTTTCTCTTTCAGAGACCACAGATTTTCCTAATACTTTTCACTTGAACAGCTGACCCCGATTCACTTACAAGGCAACTATTAAAGAGCTCATGTCGAAAACTCCTCTCAAACTGAGATGTTTACAAAAAATAAATATAAAAAATTAGATGCCTATGCTAACTGTAACGTTGCAAAACTGAAACCTGAATGAAAGATGATCGAAAAATTGAGTAAATCTCGGCCTTAAATGGATAATGTTCGCTCAGCTGATACAGTCAGTACGTTGTGTACATGGTCGTATCTTGCACATCACATGCCAGAATAGAGACTGAAGAAAAAAAGTGATTCAACTATTCTCTCCAAGTTGTTTCTGAATGTAATATTCCAGGCAAGTTTTCACAACCTTACAGTTAATACAGGCCAGCTTATTTTTTTTATACTTCTTCTGGAGAGATCTAACTATGCACAGTTTGAGGAGAGGTTTTGACATGAGTTACCTTGTTAGCTTAGCTTAGTAAAGAGTTTCGTTTTCCTGAAGATTCGCCATTCATCTTATTCCGAAAATACATTTTCTGAAATTACCTTTTCTCTTTCTATTGTAAATTCTTCTCTGTATCTTTTACTGAAAGTTTTATGAACCATTCATTCGATAATATACCTTAACTCGCCATTTTTATAATGGAATTTAAGTTTCCTATCTTGAACAAGTGTGCCATTTTTAATGTCCCATTCTGTCTTAAGCCTTACTGGTATTATCACTACCATTTCAACTACTACCAGCATCAACATCACTTCCCTTAATACTTTCAACTCCAAACGTTATTCAGCATTGAAATTCATTATAACTAAGAAATGGTCAACAATTCTTAAATCCATGTGGGTTCAATCATTGTGTTGTGTTACAATGTTAAACTTTTTTTAATTCTGATATGAAATTGGACTTAATTGTAATTTTTCATTCATTTAACTTAGTTACTGGTGACACCATCTCATTTCTCAGTGAAAAACCTATCTCTGTTTATTGTATTCCGATGAGTCATCATCGTCAAATGACAATTAAAAGTTGATTTGCATTATTCTTTCTCTAGCTTCTCAAAGTGCTCCAATGTTATTATTCTTCCTATTATCGGAGTTTGGTATCCCACAGAGGAGATGCTGCTGTTTGTTTAAAATTTCCTTTGTTACATATTGGGAAGTTTTATTATTGTTAAGGTCAATTTGTTGAGATGTTCAATGAGACATTCATGTTCTTCTAAACAATTGGAAATGTGCTACTGTTCGTCTTCGAGGTTTTGTTAAAATGTGTCTTTCTTCACTGACTTTTTCATACAGTAATATGTATACTACTGATTTATGATGAGTGAATATTTTTAAACACTTTTATGTGTCCGATTTCATTCCACAAGAAGAGAAAGTTGAGGAGAAAAAAAAGCAAGTGTCAAAAGTCACCTCAACATGTGGAGCGGCATAGGACAGTATTTATCTTTTTCTATAAATTATTCACTGAAATCTCAGTATAATGTGCATCAGAAAATATTTATACTTCATTTTGAAATGTACGTTATAATAAAAAACGGAAGTTTTATCCATACAAAGTTGCTTTGATTTTACATTATATCATGCAGAGTTTAGCTCTAATTGTGACTCTGGCTGATATGTATGCAGAGTTATTCTACAACATACTACACGTGTTTACAGTCCACTGAAGAGTCAATAAACTCAACACCCCCACTAAGCCTATACAAAACTGCAATGAATATATATCACTCAAGTTTAAAATTCTGTGGCTGAGAGGAAAAAGGTCTTGAGTCAATTTTTTGTGAAAATGAGATTTTTATATATTCTGAAAGCGGAAACAATTCTCTACAATCTAGTAAAACAGTAAAGGTCAAATAAGACTCCTGACCGGATTTATAGAGCGTTACCAAATGTCCTAAGTACTTTTTGAATCGAGCACACACAGAATAAAGGACTTAAGAATATTTAATACTTTATTCCTTACAAACATCACATGTTTACTTTCCATGCGTCCCTATTAAAAATAATAATCTGTGGCGCTACAGCCCGTGAAGGGCCTAGACCAACCAGCTGGCTGCTGGCCTCACGCCCACATGCCGAAGCAGAGGTGGACGATCATCCAACCAGAATGGAGGTATCGCGTGGTTAGCATGATGAGCCTCCAGCCGTTATAGCTGGTATTCGCAACCGGATTTCGCTACCTATCATAGCTCCCCAAGTGCATCACGATGCTGGGTGGGCACCGGTCCCATACACTGGCCGAAATTTCATGAGAAAATTTCTTTCCCCATGAGGGCTCGAGCCAACGCGCATTTCGTAACACGAGTCCTAGGCGGGATGCCTTAGACCGCAATGCCACGGTGCGGGACTCCCTATTAAAAAGGTCTAACTTGTATTTTAGCCATTTATCACATACTGATGCCCTTTCCTTTTAAAACTTTAAACACCAGGGTAAACAGTCCTATATTGTTTAAGACCCATTTTGCATTCCTAATAATTTACATTTCTCATTTATTTTGACATGAAAAAGGTCTATTCAGTTTGGGTTCTAGTCTTCAAAAGCCTTAAGTGCGGCTATTTTTGGAAATAATCAAGAAAATTGTTAAATGAGCAATATTACCTATTTTAGAAGAAATATAAACAAATAATATCTAGCAAAAACCTCTTCATTAAAAAACTCTATAATTGAAACCAATTTCAATCTTTCTATTGCTCTCCTGAAAAGTATAAAATTTTTACTTAAGACCTTTTTCCTCCCGGACACAGAATTGTAACACAAAGAAATTATTTAAGTTAAAATTTACTTTTGTTTGCTTTTCTAATAGTTTATCTTCTACAAGGTACTGAAGTCTACTCAATGACATGAGAATCAATATTTTTGTTAGAAACAACGCAGGACAAAAATCATATGCAGGCCAGATGCTACACTTTACATACAATACTATCTTCCTAGTCAACACGTTTAAAATAAAAAGAGATACACATAGTACACAAAATCTGCAATCAACAACAGATAAAATAAGGTAGGAAAAACTAATTAATATCTTTGTAATATCATGTATAGGATTTCAGTGCGGGAATTAAAATATGTAGGTACACAAAACTGAAATCCATTATACTGAGACAATACTGTATTTTACTGTGTTATAAACTATTATACAACATTGTTTTCACTCAATATACTATACCTCAAAATACCAACCAAAACTCGTTAAAATTATGCAGCTACATTATAAAATATGTGAAAACTGTCTGACTTCACCTAATTTGACATTGTGATGTGCCACATCTGCTCGAAATCCGTGAGTGGAGGAAGACAAAAATGAATGCTCTGTATATGACACACAAAGTGTCCCAAATTGATGTACACACTCTTTGAAATACTATTCCACAACAAAGAAATCAGATAGAAATACGATTTTTGAGGTTTATGATTCAGGAGGCAGTGGAAAACATGGAAACATGTTCATCTATTTATAAACAAACATAGCAGTGCAATTATTGTTCGATGAACGTAAGTGGATACTGAAATGTTATTGGAAAGTGGAGAATGTTGTTGAGGTTCAACAATGTTGGAGGGTTGAATCTGGAACACAACCACCAACAAGGTTAATTATTACTGTTCTCCATCCAGGAGATCAACCGTGAAAGAAATGTGCTTACTATTGCGTCATCTACTGGAGCGAAGTAGATAGATAATATTATCATTATAATGTCAGTTTAAAAACTATGCGCTCTCCTGCATTTGTTATTTCCTGTATGGAGAGATTAAAAGACCAGGAGATTAACAGTGATCTAATTTTGTAACTAGGATAGTACAAACATGTGTGTATCAATGTTATTCTTTGTGCTGTGAGAGCAAGCCAATAGATATACGAGTACCCACGTGTGTGACCTTATGACATCTTATGACATCAACATTCATTCACAGCATTACCCCGCTGCCTTTCATCCTGCAGAGACTTTCTCGTGGTTGGAGCACAGTACAAGAATCCGAGACAAGTTTGAAGTCGACGGAATGGTGCAAGATGTGTTGAAAGGGCGGTGCAGAAGAAAGAGAATTTCCACCGATAACGAGAGTGTTGATGCAGTCATGCAGGCTTTCGCACAATCCCCAAAGAAGTCAATGAGGCAATGTTCTCGTGAGATTGGTATCAGCAAATTCATTGTTCATCGAATTTTGCGAGCTCAAAAATGGAAGCCTTACATTCCAAGACTTGCCCACACACTAAATGACGATGACCCAGATAGGTGACGAATTTTGTAAGTGGTTCTAGAACATGAAGCCACATTTAAACTTAATGGCACAATTGTGTGCAGTGGGCTAACGAAAATCCACACGTCTTTCAAGAAAAGGCAATCAATCTTCCACGAGTAACAGTATGGTGTGGTCTATCAAAGGAATTGGCCCATATTTCTTCTAAGGGACTATCACAGGTGAGAAATACCTGCAAATGATGGAAATCACGATTCCAAGTCTTAATGACCTCTTTGAGAATGAAAATTGGTTTTACTTTCAACAAGATGGGGCTCCAGCTCACTTTCATGTCGATGTGAGGAATTTTCTCGATTGCGTACTCAATCAGAAATGAATAGGACTAAGAGAAAGTGCTCCGGAGTTCCTGTCTCGATCTCCGGATTTAACCCCTCCAGACTTCTACCTACGGGAAGCTCTAAAGGACACAGTATTATGCCACAAAACCACAAACACTGGAGGAACTGAGGGTTCAGACTGAACATGCCTGTAATGATATTCCATTAGCAACAACTCAGCTGGTATGTCGCTCTGTTGTATGTCGTCATTGGGAGTGTACTGTGGCAGAAGGGGGCCATTTTGAATATGTACGGGCTTGAAGAATACAAAACCGCAAAAATCATATTTCTGTTTCATCTCGTTGCTGAGAAATAGTGTTTCAAAATGTGTATACATCAATTTGGGACACTCTATATACATATGACGGAGGAAATTTGACTTTTGAGTCATTCATTTCAGCATCCTCAGCTAGGAGACACATCCCAAAGCTGTAGATCTGTCAGCACAGGCATTGCTCTCGATGCACCGTGGGAAGTAAACTACACACCACTGCATGATGGAGCAATGGCAATATGCTGGTAGAGGAAATGAAGGGTACTTCAAGAAAATCTACCACCAAGCACAATTAAAGTCTTTGTCTATCAGAAATTCCACTTGACCACAGGTTACTAACAAGGGAAGGGTTTTAGCTCGAACAGGAAATTCGTATCCAAAATTTGTATACAAGCCCATATTTACATCTCTGTAAAGCTCCCAAAAGGATTCGTTTGTGTAATTTGTGGTTCGTCTTTTAGAGTACTGTACAAGTTAAGGGGGTGGGGAGAGCACTGCACAAGTTGGAGGTGGGGAACCTTACCCGTAAGCCTACGCTCCTCAGAACAGCTAGAGACAGCAGTTTATATCTTGTTGGCATGTGCATCATGTCTCTTATTGTTTGGAAGGACACTGGAAACGGACGAAAGGAAAACTCTAAACATATTCGATGTTTTAAATTTAAATACATTGACATCTAAACTGAGGAGAATGTATCCTAAAACGGACAATAACGGTAATAAAGACCACATCTTTGCGTTATTTTTAATGGATTTAATAGTTTAGAAACAGGAAAATCAATTGTATTTCACCAACAAAATAACACTGGACAGGATAGTGGACGATGAAGAAGACTTTGAGAAAGGCAAAGGATGTTATCAAGATCAAGAGTGTGGTGCTAGTCCTGGTGGTAGAAATACTATGCCCCGAAGAGAAGCTAGCAGTTCTAGTGATTATGAACTATTTCCAAAAAGAAAAGAAAATTAATGTTAACAGCATTATAACAAAATATTCGGAAGAAACTCTTCAACGAATTTATGATGATTACACAAAATACCACGCAAGGTGACATCTTATGCTTACTTGTTGACCAACACCAACCAAACAAAGAGTTACACAAGTGAATGCTTTCATACGAGCGTCTTAATTACCATTATAGGCAAGTTTCATACGACTTTTTATGCTCGACCATATTTCTAACTTAAAATTATTCAGAAGTATTCATTTTATTCGTATCTAACTGAAGAGTGGAAGTGACCTTGTGCATAGCTCGTAAATTGTGAGATGTGCGCAGACGCGAAAGTATTGATTTTTTCCGAAGAACAATAATGTCATTGACCTTGTTATAATCTACAGAATAACATGAACTAATATTGATATAACCTGGAAATTGATTTAGAATTGAAAAACGAGATGACAAATTGAATTTATTTGAATATTATTTACAATTAACGTTAATTATTATAGTAACAGAACATAACCTTCTGCGACAGTATTGGATTTCCAGCCTCCGTGAGGTAAGCCTCTCTACAAATTTTTAACCAAAAATTTCTGTTCGAGCCGAAACCCTTCCCTTGTAAGAGTGGAAAACTGATGTCCTAGTTGTTCAGCTAATGTTGTGCCAATACATATTATTAACTATAAATAATTATTATTAACTATCATTTTATGCTACTTACACGAATTTGTGCAAATGTCAGTACACCTGGTCTCCTGTTTGGAGACATGTGGCGAGATCTGCGATGAATACTATGAGGGCTATGACTGTGGCGTGAATAGTGACTGCTGCCTACACTGCGATGACGGGGTTCTCTTCTCTCCCGTGAGACTTCACGACTACGGTGCTTTGATCCTTCTTTCTTCTCTCCTTCTGCTAGTTTAGCAGATTTGTCTTTCTCCTCACCAGATGGAGATTGATCTTCTTCTCCCTCAGGTTTAGGGGCAGCACCGTCTTCTGTACCTTCCTCTTTTACTTCAGTCGTTCCTGGGAGTAACAGCAATTTGTTTCCTTCACCATTCACTTGCTATACGGTAATATCTGACACCACGAATAAATTTGTGAAAATAGTATAGAATATCATGCAAGTAATATTGAGATAAACATTTCAACTTAATATTATTGCTATAGAAACTCTCAAAGTGTCTGTAGTACTGGATATGATATATCGACAGTTATTTAAAAATGTAAATAGTAATCTAATTCAGTAACAAGGCGAAATCACTGAATATAACAGCTTGTTGAAAATAAGAGATCCAGTACAATAGAGCTGCTTGAAATGTCGAATGGATGGCTCCAACTCCTCCATCAAAATCTGTAGCTCCACTTTGGTTGGACAGCAGGGGTACATCAGTGAACATTTGAAGCCATTTTTCATTAGAGAATCTATCATGAATAGTTTCCAATGTTAGCAATTTTAGGACATCGTTTGGAGTGTCACTTTTCTTGGTTACCTTCAACTAAGTCGAGAAGTACATAGAGCTATAATCTCAAACTGGCAAATTTTATTTTAAAGCCCGTAGGTACAAGTAGTAATATTTAAAATTTGATTCCAATCATTAAGGACCCCATTTTACGGTGAATATAAATCTTACATTTCGGTATAACTTGTTTAATTTAGGTGTCATTTCGCATAAAAAAAAATTCAGTGTTGTTATCTAGAGAAATTACTATAAGTT
This sequence comes from Periplaneta americana, assembly GCF_040183065.1. Lineage (NCBI taxonomy): Eukaryota > Metazoa > Arthropoda > Insecta > Blattodea > Blattidae > Periplaneta > Periplaneta americana. Next base: position 172,588,742 of record NC_091123.1, read on the forward strand.
TCACATACTTTGTGTGAATAAACTACAGTAATAGGCATCACAAAACAATGAGGCTATTTCTACTTAAAAATGAAGTCACCCAGAATAAGGTTTGAATATTAGATTTGATAGTACATTATGGAACGAGCCTATAATGATAGTAATTAAGACGCGAGTATGTTTGTTTATGAAACGAGCGCAAGCGAGTTTCATAATTTTCATACGAGCGTCTTAATTACCATTATAGGCAAGTTTCATACGACTTTTTATGCTCGACCATATTTCTAACTTGAAATTATTCAGAAGTATTCATTTTATTCGTATCTAACTGAAGAGTGGAAGTGACCTTGTGCATAGCTCGTAAATTGTGAGATGTGCGCAGACGCGAAAGTATTGATTTTTTCCGAAGAACAATAATGTCATTGACCTTGTTATAATCTACAGAATAACATAAACTAATATTGATATAACCTGGAAATTGATTTAGAATTGAAAAACGAGATGACAAATTGAGTTTATTTGAATTTTATTTACAATTAACGCTAATTATTATAGTAACAGAACATAACCTTCTGCGACAGTATTGGATTTCCAGCCTCCGTGACGTTTCCCTCGTTGTCTTTCGATTGCATATCCGAGAATAAACGAAAACCTGAACTTTAATGAATAGGTGTACTTTAATGACATGCATTAAAGGACTGCTACCAGGTGTATAATTACTACATTTCGGCATGTTCGAGCATAATAGTACATTATGCAACGAGCCTATAATGGTAGTAATTAAGACGCAAGTATGTTTGTTTATGAAACGAGCGCCAAGCGAGTTTCATAATTTTCATACAAGCGTCTTAATTACCATTATAGGCAAGTTTCATACGACTTTTTATGCTCGACCATATTTCTAACTTGAAATTATTCAAAATTAGGTCTTCTTATGGTTATGTGCGAACTGACCTGTATAGTGAGATGTGCGCAGACGCGAAAGTATTGATTTTTTCCGAGGCCGAATGTCACTGACCTTGGCAGAGAATAAGATGAACATTAGTCTGATATAACCTGGAAATTGATTTAGAACTGAAAAACGAGATGACAAATTGAATTTATTTGAATATTATTTACAATTAACGCTAATTATTATAGTAACAGAACATAACCTTCTGCGACAGTATTGGATTTCCAGCCTCTGTGACTTTCCGCTAATTGTCTTTCGATTGCATAGCCGAGAATAATCGATACTTGGTGTTTTATAACGGTACAAAGTTGACTTGTCATTGGCTGAACACCTGTACTTTAATGAATAGGTGTATTTTAATGACATGCATTAAAGGACTGCTACCAGGTGTATAATTACTACATTTCGGCATGGTCGAGCATAAAATTCTTTATTGAATTGGAGTCTTAATATTAAATTCAAAATGTACAATGTGGGACATGACACCTGATCAACTTGAGTTCTTACCAAGTCCAAGAATGCCACACTGTGCATGCTTCGGTCATATGTTTAAGAGATATTCCCTTCGCTATTTAAATATTACATATCTATGCTGAGAAGGAATTAAAACTATAGTCTCTTATGAAATGCGCTACAGAACTTGCAACATTTTCGCACACTGAACAATTATGTCCCTCACTGTACATAAATACAAATGCAAAACAAATTATACTTTAATCACAGTGTTTAAGGAAAATCAACTACCAAATTAAAACAAAATCATAAATCCAGCTGACTGCAATGACTACCATGTCTCCTAACAGTACAACAGACAGGGAATTAGCTCAAAGCTTAATATATTAATTCCCACACTTATGAGACTTTCAATAACTATATTTTTTGGACACTTCAAATTCTCAATTAACTAACAGTGTTCTAGTTAAATATTTGTGAGAGCTAGCTTCTTCCTGTGAAGTTGGCTCCAACTTCACACTATCCGAGTCAAAAAGAATATTGTTGATCACGTTCATCAAGGCAATGTGTTTTTTCACAGTAGGAACGATGCTCCAAATATGATGCTCCATTCTTTCGATTTTTTTTTTTTTTGCCACAGTTGCCATGTGCTCACAGTGAAACAGTCAGCAATGCCAACCTGTCGCCATGGACTCTGGTTGGCTGGTTCGAGTAGTTGCCATGGTGATGCCTTGAAGACACTGAACTGTCAATACCTTTCTAGTTTTGTGTAGACTAGATTGTAATCACAGTCTAGTACAGCCAGTCACGAAGCTTGAGGTGATTTTTTGCATTTCTTGAGATTACAGCACTCCAAGCGGCTAGCTACTAGGAGTACTAGGGACAATAGACTGTGTCGGTACTATTTCACATTGTTGCTTGCAAAGACAAGTTGTGTAAACTGCGAAATGTTTGTTGCCGGTTGTGATAAATGTTAATAACTAAAATAAAATAATCGGAATAATAATACGAGATGAGGAGACATTTGTAAGGTTGTCTCAGATGAAGAAAAATTGAAGTGTATAGGTTCAAAATAGGCCTATTTAACACCAAAGATTCTCAATGTATTGCTGAACTAAAAATTACATTGCCCTTAAGAGAGAAATGTTGTTTTAGGTTTAATAATAAAGTATATATTCATTTCTTATGGATTGCGAAAATCAAATATCTAATATTTTTTATCGCATAAACTTAAATGTTAATCATTAATTTTTAAAGCCCTTCTCGATGTACCTGGCTTTCCACAAGAGAGTTGTGAAGAAACTAAACTGTTGCTTTTGAAGATATGTCAGTGTTTGATTGCACTACATAATTAAATTTCACAAAGAAATGCTTCAGTCTAATAGAAAGAACACTAGATATTTAAAGTTCTGTCACCTAAGCTGCTGAAATTTCTAGAGAAATCATAATTAGACCTACTCCTTTCAGTGGATTTTTTTAGTAGGTTATTTTACGACGCATTATCAACAGCTTAGGTTATTTAGCGTCTGAATGAGATGAAGGTGATAATGCCGGTGAAATGGGTCCGGGGTCCAACACCGAAAGTTACCTAGCATTTGCTCATAATGGATTGAGGGAAAACCCCGGAAAAAACCTCAACCAGGTAACTTGCCCTGACCGGGAATCGAACCCGGGCCACCTGGTTTCGTGGCTAGACGCTCTAACCGTTACTCCACCTTTCAGTGGATATTTGTTTATTGTACTCATTATTTTTATGTATTATTTTATTAGAAACATAGAAAAATGGAGTATGTTGTAATAAAATTGATTGCTCATGTTTTATTTTCAATTCTGGTGTGATTATTATTGCTTAACCTCATTCTACTTCGATAACTAGGCCTACACTACAAGTATCGGTACACATAAATTACACTCAATTCATATGTCCGTTATTAATATTAGTTTGTTGTTGTAACGGTAAGTGAAAATTAATATTTTATTAGTTTCGTAGTTCACTATCATCCCACTTATTCAAGGTTATATTAAATTTTTTTTTTCGTTTTGAGTAAACACCAAAAACAATATTATTATGAGGGGGAGTCAAATGAAAACCTTAAAAATTTAATAAAAATTCGAAATTTCGCGCCATTGCCCTGCAAGTTGACAGTACTGTTACCACTGCTATTAACAATGCCCTAGAGGTGGCAGGATAGTGCAGACAAGCGAAACACTGTCACAGTATCAGTTTGAAGATGGCTGCCCCACTTGCAATATGCACAAATGAAGAACAACATTGTCATACGTTTTCTGAGCAGTGAAGATGTGAAACCTTTTGAAATCCATAGGTGAATGAAGATCTAATATGGTAATGCATGTTTATCACAGCAGCAAGTGTATGAGTGGAGTAGAAAGTTCAGTAATGGCGTGACTTCTGTGACAGACACTCCCTGCCCAGGTCAGGCACATCGCGTTGTGACACCAGAGTCTGTATCAGCAGTTGAAGTCATGGTGATGGAAAATCGACGTGTGATGGTGGATACAATAGCCGCAAATCTGAACATTCATCATGGTTCAGCACATCACATTATTCATGATATGCTTAAGTTTCACAAAGTGTCTGCAAGGTGAGTGCCATGGCAGCTCACTCTAGAATTCAAACAGTGACGTGTTGATGTGAAGAACTTTTGCAGCATTGTGAAGCAGAAGGTGATGGCTTCCTTGCGAGAATCGTTACTGGAGACGAAACCTGGGTACACTACCAAAACCAAGAGAGCAAGCAAGGAATGGTACCATTCTTCACTACCAAAACTCAAGAAGTTCCAGATGCAGCCATCTGCAGGAAGGTTATGCTGACTCTCTTTTGGGATGAACAAGGCATTATCTTAGAGTACTACACGTCTAGGGGAAACACCATCACCAGTGAGTTATATTTAGATTTGTTAAAAAATCATCTTTGGCCTGCAATCAAATCAAAGCGACATGGATGTCTGACTACAGGTGTCATTTTGCAACACGACAATGCTCGGCCTCATACTGCCCGTGCAACAGTTGCAACAATCAATGACGTTCACCTTGATACTCTTCCACATCCACCATACTCATAAGACCTCACCCCAAGTGATTATCACATGTTTGGACCACTCAAAGTGGCGATGGGAGGAAAAACATTTCGTTCTCATGAAGAGGTGCACCAGGCGGTGCATGAATGGCTGCGCACGCAACCGAAAGAGTTTTTTTTTTTTCAGAGGAATCCGTGCACTTCCTATGCACTGGAGGACCTGTGTTGAACGTCAAGGAGACTAAGTCGAAAAATGATACACTTGTGTTTAACTGTTATTCAATAATAGTATATTATGCAACGAGCCTATAATGGTAGTAATTAAGACGCGAGTATGTTTATGAAACGAGCGCGAGTTTCATAATTTTCATACAAGCGTCTTAATTATCATTATAGGCAAGTTTCATACGACTCTTTATGCTCGACCATATAAATTATTCATAAGTATTCATATCATTCTTATCTGACTGGAGAGCGGAATTGACCTTGTGCAATTCTCGTAAATTTTGTGATGTGCGCAGACGTGAAAATATTGATTTTTTCCGAGGAACAAATGTCATTGACCTTGATATAATCTAGAGAGTAAAATGAACATTAATCTCGATATAACCTTGAAATTGATTTAGACATTGAAAAACGAGATGATAAATTGAATTTATTTGAATATTATTTACAATTAACGCTAATTATTATAGTAACAGAACATAACCTTCTGTGACAGTATTGGATTTCCAGCCTCCGTGACATTTCGCTAGTTGTCTTTCGATTGCATATGCGAGAATAATCGATACTTGCGCTTTCATATTGCTACAATGGTGTTTTCTGATTGGTGGAACACCTGAATTTTAATGAATAGGTGTACTTTAATGAGGTCCATTAAAGGGCTGCTACCAGGTGTATAATTACTACATTTCGGCATGGTCGAGCATAAAGAAAATATTTATGGTTTTCATTTGACTTGCCCTCGTATTTCTTGTATCTTCGAATGTATTAATGGAATTTAATATACTTTATGAAAATAATAAATAAACCTTATGTATTTCATATTTCAATAATGGAAGGAAGGTGTTAACTTTTCCGAAAGAACACGATAACGAAAGTGTAATATATTTTGTCGTCTGCTAGGGAAGGGGTGTGTGATGAGGCGATAGTAGCGATGCTAGTGGCTAGCTACTAACAAGTTCAACTCTCTTAATGGATGCACATTCCCTATGTACTGAGCTTTGTGACTGTGTATACTAGACTGTGATTGCAATGAGCAGATACTGAAACCTATGCTAAGAAAGGAACTACAGTATACAGTAACTGCTGCATCATAGCGAGGTTATAAAATTGAAGTTAAGTCAGCAACTTGCTCAAAGTGCCATGACAACATACATCGACATTTGGATATGACAAGCATGAAAACTCTTTAAGAGAGAATTTAAATTTTAACTTCTCCAACATCCAGCCTATAGTAACGACTTGCTCCATCCTATTTTCTTTGTTTTCATCATTAAAGGACGCTCTGCAAGGTTGACAGTTCGCCACTGATACTTAAGGATGCAGTGCATACTGTACGTGTCCCCAAGAGCAGCCAGAAAACAAGTCACTTCACTTCCTAATTTCCCTTCTAATATTCTTCAATGGGATTAGCCTCTTACCTGTTTCTGCTTCTCCTTCCTTCTTCTCATCCTCTTTCTTCTTCTCGCCAGCTTCCTGCTTCACAGAGCTGCTTGTGCTCAGCTTCCGTTCATGCCGCTTCTTATCCTCGACCTTCTTCACAGAGCCGCCACTCAACTTGCTGTCACTCTTCCTTGGGGGTCCTGTGGCATCCCCCTTGGCCTGAAACGCAGGCCGCTTAACAAGTGATACCATAACGTCAACACTTGAATGCACTAGTAGGAACTCCAGTTAGCCCAGCAGCTTAGTGTGTTGTTACACAAGTCACAAATTTCACAATACTGACCAATTCATCTAAGACATGAATTGCGATAGGTGCGCGTATGAGCAAGTTGCACATAGGAATCAGTATTAGTCTGTCACTCGCTCGTACGCGCTCCACTGATACCAAGCACACCTGGTGAGGAAAAGATTACTAACAAGGGAAAGGTTTTGGTTCAAACAGGAATTTCGTATCCAAAATTTGTATACAGGCCCATCTTTACATCTCTGTAAAGCTCCCAAAAGCATTCGTTTGTGTAATGTGTGGTTTGTCTGTTAGAGCACTGTACAAGTTGAGGGGTGGGAAGAGCACTGCACAAGTTAAGGGGATGGGACATCTTACCCGTAAGCCTAGCCTAGCCTAGAAGCTAGTGCGAGTGGTAAAATGTCTAAAGCCCATTTAAGAACATTTTTCTCCAACGTTCTGTCTGAAAATATTGCAGCTAATCAAAAATGTAGACTGTTGTGTGAGTCATTGAATATGCACAAGGACACAACCTTAATAAATGAATCATTCCAAGCCTAGGACATGGAATGTATGATCATTTCACCTAAAAAAAAAACTGAATATATCCAGCCTCTGGATATCTATTTCCTTAGACAATACAAAATATATGCTTGGAGGATAATAGATTACATAAGGACTCTTGCTGAGAATCCAGAACTTAACTTGGGAAATCGAGTGTTTATAATGAAAATGCACTCTGTTATTCATAACCAGTTGTCTGCTCCAGTGTACCGCCCTATGCTTCAGTATTCCTGGCAGTCAGCTGGTTACGTGAATCCTGAACAAGTCTCGGACTTCAAAAATGTAATTCAGGTGGCATTTGATTTCTCAGCACTGGAGTGTGGTTCAGAAGATTGTTCAGGTGTTGCTTCTGCGTGTTGTGCTTATTGCTCTGCTCCATGCTGTTTCATGCATTTTATAGAGAATACTCATGTACATTTTTAAAGAAATGTATTGACCAATACCAACCAAACGGAGAGTTACACAAATGAATGCTTTTAGGGTCTTCATCACCATTGTGAGGTAAGTCTCTGTACAAATTTTTAACCAAAAATTCCTCTTCGAGCCGAAACCCTTCCCTTGTAAACAAAGGTACATATGGAACGAGAGAAATGCAAATCTTCAAACCGTTTTAACCCCATCTGGGGAGTGACATTCCCTTTTTGGGATTGAAATTGATAATCAATAGCCGTAGCATAGGTAAGGTCGATATTTCTGGTCGCTAATACTGCACATTCGATAGTATTGAATCTGTTTTAGTTTAAATATCTGGTCTGAACACACTCCTGACGTCATATCTGATGTATGTAGCAACGTGCGAGAATCGTATTGTAAGCGTGGTAAGCATTGTTAGCCTGCTGAATGCATCCTTTGTTCATATTATTTTGGAGTGTATTGCGTGTGCGTGTTTTATTTGAAGAGTCCACTGCAAGAATGATGGATGTCACTTTCTTGTCGAAAATGAACCAAGACTGTCAATGCATAGCTTAAGACATATAGAATGTACATAGAGTTATATGTATGTATGTATTTATTCACACTGCAATGGGTATATACCCGGTGGCAGTGGTAACTAATTACACTCAATAATGACAATAATAAACTTATTAATTAAAAACACAGATAGTCATTGTCCAGTAACGATCGAAAAATCACAGTTAAGCTTCGAGCGCTAAGCATTTCAAACTTTCAATTGCTTCTGCTGCAAAATGTATTCCAAATAACATCCATCATTCTTGCAGTGGACTCTTCATTTGTATATAGCAGTGATTCCCAATCTTTTCTTGTTCATGGTACACTATCCCATGTAATGGGCTTAAGACACTAACAAACATAAATAAAAACAAGAACCGTGAGAGACTGCTCTCAGTTGAACAAGAAATACGTGTGTATTTGTCTTCAATTCCACCACGAATTGAACTTTTGTGTAAAAAGCAAAAATAAATATTGAATGAAATTATTTTAATTACTTTTACTAACAATAAAATCTCAGTAGTTTTGCGGCACACTTAGCTAATCTCGGGGCACAGTAATGTACCACGGCGCACCCGTTGAGAATCACTGGTTTATAGTGTCGCACATAGGCGAAAGAACGTTGTGTCCCTGTGCAAGTAAGGCTACAAGAATGCCTAATAATAAAATATCTGCAAGGGACAGAGCTTTCCAGTATAAAAAGCATGGGTTTTATTGCACAGACAAAAGTATAGTCACATGTAAATTTTGTAATTGTCAGGTCTCATGGAAAAGAAGAGATACTGTTGAGAAACATTTGAGATTGGCAAAACATGTATTGGCCATTAATTTTGGCAAGGAAGGTGAACGAATTGTAGAGAGTGGTGAAAAACAAGATGAGCTCTGGTGAAGAAGTGGACATTATTTTTGTGCTGCAGGGAATGACCATAAACTATCCTGATTTTGCAGAATCTGTGCTTATATGGATGCCGTGTGCAAATGCAGACCGTGAATGCTTTAATTCATCATACAATAATGTTTTGTCTGATAAAAGCCATTGTTTTTTCAACAGAAAATGGCAATCTTTTTTCTGAAATGTACTGTCAGTGACACAGTTCATCTGCCCTGGAAGGAATGCGGGGTTGGGGTAGTAGTTTCGCACTAGTAGTGGATGGAGAGAAAGTTAGAAATACAATGTAGCATGCATTATAAAAACATTGATTTACCAATTCTATGGAGTACACTACACATGAAAGTTATATTGCTACGTCTGAACTTTGAATATATATTTACTCCAGCAAATCTATTAAGCAAATGTTCACCTTCGTCTTCCAAGTACAAATGAAGAGAGAGAAATGTTTTTTTGGAGAAAATAGAAAGGGGATTAAGCAGAGGGTATTCACACCAAAAGTACCGTTAGCCTGCCGCTTGCTTCAAAGTTAGCCTCACACCCCTCTAAACAACACCCCTAACTTCCCCAAGGTTCAGGGCAGATGAGCTGTGTCATCGACAGTATTTTGAAAGATGGAGTATTTATTGTGCTATTAAAGCTGTGTATTTTGAAAATAACGAAAAATTCCAATGAAAAACCTATTTCCCCATTTGAAAATCAGGCTTAAAGCTCAGCACTTCCATTTATCCTCAATTTCTCTAGCAGAAACGCATTTTCTTGTACCTTTTCCTAGCTGCTTCTCCTTTTCCCTCCAATTCATCCATTCATTCATACATACATACTTAAAATTTCAACATTTCACTAATAATTGACTCAAGTCATGAATAATGGACAGTATCATTCAGCCAGAACAGATAATATTTAAATGACAACAAAAGTCCAGAAAGACCTAGTATTTTATAAAATTATAATCTTAATTAAAATGAAGTTAAACAATAACAATTTTTCAATAGTAGTATTCAACTTGAAGAAATTCATTACTCTTTGTGGTTACAATACTGTGAAGAATAAGATAACGTATAGATTACCAATGGCACATTTCAGTCAAAAAGTATCAAATAGACGATGAGGCTTCTAGTACAGTATTTTTTTCTGTTCTGACAACAATAACATGGTACAACACACAGCTAGTATAACTGGAGCCATGAATCTTAATATAAAATATTACACATAAACATTCAGCTATTTAATAACTACAATAGGTATATAATGTAATTATCACAAAAAGAATAAAAATGTCACTCATGATAAATCTGGTACTGCAGACAGTTTTGTTTACTTTCAATAGGAAAATCAATTCGTCTACATACAGTAGCATGCTAATTAATCCCAACACGACATATTTTTACATTTTCTGTCATTGTTGGCCTCACAGCTGCTCATACCGCTTTAATTGGCATCTGTAGTATGTGTAATTCCATTGTTGAAGGTCTGTCATTATTTTTTTTTATAATATATGACATTTTGCCTGTCGTTTTGTACTTATAAGCATTTCAGTTGTGTTGAAGACTTAATACTGCAATCCTGTATACATTCTGTCATCTTTACAAATGGATACAACTCCACGAAAACGGTCTAAAATTATAACATTAGCAGACCATTCTTCTATGACACAGAGGCAAATTGCTGCAGAATGTCACATCGGTTTGGCTACTGTTAATTCGATCATAAAACGATACAGGGAGACTGGATCCATCACACCCCAGAAAAAAGGAAACTGTGGCCGGAAAAGGAAGACTTCACCTGCAGATGATAGTTTAATTGTCAGGAAAAGTAAATTAAATCCTAGACTAATTGCTGTCGACTTAACCCGCGAGTTAATGGCTACCACTGGGGCGAATATTCACGTCACAACAGTGCGGCGTAGGCTTTTGGAAGCTGGACGAAGGGCTCGTAAGCCTATTAACAAGCAACTGCTAACCCCTGTTATGTGCAAAAAACGCTTAATGTGGGCAAAATTACATCAACACTGGACAGTGAAAGACTGGAAGAATGTACTTTTCTCCGATGAGTCTCATTTCGAGGTCCACGGCCACCGTGTTTCTTACGTACGAAACAGCAGCTCATCTCCAACAAGCACCCAAATACCCCCCTAAAGTAACGTTTTGGGGTTGTTTTACACATGAAGAGCCTGGAGCATTAATACATATCAAGGGAATGATGAATTCTGACAAATATATTCACTTATTGGAAACCAGAATCGTACCCCAGCTGCAAAAATCATTTCCAGATGGCAGAGGTGTGTTCCAACAAGACCTGGCACCATGCCATACGTCTCGAAAAACTACAGAATTCTTCAACAAGAAGAATATTCAGTTACTCCCCTGGCCAGGCAACTCACCCGACATCAACCCCATTGAGAACTTGTGGTCAATTTGCAAAAGAAGAATGCAAAAAATGGATTGTTCTACAAAGGAGAAGATGATTTCTGCCCTCATTGGTGTATGGTTTCGCGATGAAGAAATGAATATTTGTGGGAAATTAGTGAAATCCATGCCAAATCGTCTCAGAGCTGTTATTAGGAACAAGGGAGGCCACATAGATTACTGAGGTATGTCTTAGATCCTTTTTTTATCCCGTTTGAATGTTTTTGCATAAGTAATTACATTGTTCGGATTAATTTCCACGCTACTGTAAATCTGGTATTGTAGGCAGTTTTGTTTACTTTCAACAGGAAAATCAATTCGTCTACATATTGTACTACTGTACATGCTTTGCAGAAAAAAAATTATAATCTTGATTGGATTGTTTCTAAATATTGTACCAGTTAGTTGGATATTATATTATTTGCCTATCTCAGCTGACTGACTTGGATATTTTATTCTAGAACTGCACACTATAATCTTTTCGCTGTAAGAAAAATCCTAATGTAAACAATAGCACGTGACTGAAGTGAGGCTTCATTGGCCGCTGTTTGGCGCCATAGATTCTCAGTACGTGTTCCCGCCTACTGTTGTACATTGTTTCATGTTAAACATTTCCCGTTACTCGTCAAGTAGGTCTAACCTCACTACTATGCATTCGTTTGTTTAGGAGCCATTTACTTTATAATTACTGCAATTAAATTATTTTTAAGTCTTATGTCTTCACAATGGGCAGTTGAGGATGCAGAAGCCATACTTCAGTACCACGTGCTTACGTGAACAACTACGAGCTCAAGTGACACAAGCTTGTTACAAGAACAGACTACCTTGGTATTACTATTGGTATTCATCCGCGTTCATAGTTTTTTTATTGGGTTATTTTACGATGCTGTATCAACATCTAGGTTATTTAGCGTCTGAATGAAATGAAGGTGATAATGCCGGTAAAATGAGTCCGGAATCCAGCACCGAAAGTTACCCAGCATTTGCTCGTATTGGGTTGAGGGAAAGCCCCAGAAAAAACCTCAGCCAGGTAACTTGCCCAGACCGGGATTCGAACCCGGGCCACCTGGTTTCGCGGCCAGATGTGCTGACCGTTACTCCACAGGTGTGGACGCGTTCATAGTACATAACAAAATATAAAAGTAGCTTTTCTTTTACATAGCATTTTACATATGAGTGAAGTCAAATGTTTCATCGTATTTAACAACTAGAATTCAATTTTTAATTTTCAAATAATACAAGATTATGGTTTCCAAATACGAACTATATTTTCCTGCGTCATGTGAGTGTTTCGACTGGAGCCAATCATGGATATGACAGCAACGTGCTTATGTTTACATTAGGATTTTTCTTACAGCAAAAACAGTATACATGAATATGTTTCAATTAGCAATTAATTTATAGTGAGGTGAACTGGAATATTGTAAGTTTCCTTCTAAAGACCACAGGTATTTGCTAGAAGTTGCTTTAAAGAGACATTTTAATGCACAGTACAGAACAATACTACCCATAGTTAGAGATCATGTGAAGACAAATGTACATCCATGTGGACTGGCTTGGTCACTTAGCTGCCAGACTTGAGGTATTATGACTGCAGTCTAATAAACTTGTTATAAAACTATCCATTCTCGATTCAAACAGAAAAACTGACATCAATAGGCGAAAAGATGGCTATTTACAAATGCAACATTTTGCTGTAATCATGGTAACTAATGAATAATCAAGAAGAGGTAAATGAATAGTTTTAAATATTTAGGTTTTAACTTATCCTATATTAAAAGTAAAGATATTAATGACAAAATAAATAAATTTAATCTGATGTGTGGCACTATTAAAAGAACCCTTAAAAATACGAGGAAAGAAACAAAAATGAAATTTCATAAAGTAATGGCTGTTCCTATATTAATGTATGGATCGGAATCTTGGACAATCACTAAGAGCAAGAACAAAGATTGGAAGCAGTAGAGATGAGATTTATAAGAAATATAGCAAGATATGCTCTACTAGATAAAAAACGAAATGTAGATATAAGAAAAGAATTAAATATTTTCAAACTCACTGATCAAATAGTTAAATATAGGAACGCCTGGAAACAACATATTGATAGAATGCCAGTAGAAAGATTTCCAAAACTGACGTTAAATTATAGACCTTATGGAAAGAGAAATATTGGACACCCACACAGAAGATGGTCTGAACAATTTTAACAATTCTAGCTTTCATGAAACCGGAACGAGCCTATGGCTTAATCCTTGTATGGTGATGATGATGATGAGGTAACTGGCCTGTGAACTACTATTTGGTCAGCATAGAACTTTCGAACACAATGAAATCACCTCTCAAATTTTACTTGAAAACATGCACTGAATTCTGTATATGTAAAGTTTCCATGAAGCTGAAAATTAAGTCCACCTGGGATCTTCAGGTTTTTTTTTTTTACAGTTGAAAGATGTGCTTTCTCCTATTTTCTCCAACCTTTTTGTTCCTTAAACTCTTTCCTTCTCTCTCTTAAAACATCAGTGGACAGGAACTCACAGACATTGAAAGGCAAAGAGGCTACTTTCTTCACCATTAAGGTATTATGCAAAAATATTTGTGATTAATCTAAATATAGGAGTATTTATGTATTTTTGCATACATATTCCTATTTAATAATAATAATAATAATAATAATAATCCGTGCTGCTACAGCCCGTGAAGGGCCTAGACCGACCAGCCAGCTGCTGGCCTCATGCCCACATGCCAAAGCAGAGGTATCATCCAACCAGAATAGAGGTATCGTTAGCACGATGATCCCCACAGCAGTTATAGCTGGTATTCGCAACCGGATTTCGCTACCTATCGTAGCTCCCCAAGTGCATCACGATGCTGGGTGGGCACTAGTCCCATGCACTGGCCGAAATTTAATGAAAAAATTTCTTCCCCCATTCCATAACGCGAGTCCTAGGCAGGATGCCTTAGACCGCGATGCCACAGCACGGGACCATATTCCTATTTATGGCTAAGAATTAAAAACAAACACTTAAATTAAGTCACTAGTAATTAAACTAATTTTATCTCTTAAGTGTGTTAATAGTAACTACTAGTTCTCTTATTTCAGTTCAGACTTAATATCGTAACATATACAAAAAAAAAAAAATCTATTTATATCTGCAAATCATCCCTTGTTAATTTCATTTTTCTGTAACATTTGCAGATTAATAACTGGTAGTTCCCATTCCTTATAGTAATTAGTCAATTACATTTTCCATTTTATTGGGTTATTTTAAGACGCTATATCAACATCTCAGGTTATTTAGCGTCTGAATGGGATGAAGGTGATAATGCCGATGAAATAAGTCCAATGTCCAGCACCAAAAGTTACCCAGCATTTGCTCGTGTTGGGTTGAGGGAAAACCCCGGAAAAAACCTCAACCAGGTAACTTTCCCCGGCCGGGATTCGAACCCAGGCCACCTGTTTCACGGCCAGACGCGCTGACCACTACTCCACAGGTGTGGACATTTAGTCAATATCAAGCCCATAAAGAGCCAAATACTTTTCACCCCAATCATGATATTTGTCATCTTTCACGTGAAATCACTTCCTTAATTTAGTGGTAAGCATATGAAATACAACAAAGTTAAGATGGATATGATTTCATTTTCCAATTGCAGAGGAAAACAAAAGGTAACACACAAATTTTTATTAACTATGAAAACAACATTCGTAAATGCAAAAGAAAGGGAAAGTGCTGTGTATGTAGCATATTTAATGCAATTGAGGGGTTTGGGATAAAAACCAGGCAGTTCCAATTCATTATCTTTCGAGATAATGAAGAAAAACTTAACGCCAAACAATAAACATGTACAGAAGAGGCAGGTTCAAAATGCATTATAACTGTGAATGTAATTCATGGAACTACATGGTTCTTCGACCAAACGATAGAGCGCATTTTTTTGTCCTCTGTGCATAAATAACTCAAAAATGAAAAAAAATCGGAGCTGCCTGGTTTTTCCCCCACACCCCTCAATTATGCTTCATTGCTCACATTTTGTTTTTACCAGTTCATGTCATATTAGTGCAGAGGACATTGTTGATAGAAGAAGTATAGTGGTGATGTATTGGGGAAAAGCAGTACCATGGAAGTTGCAACAGTTTCTATTTTCAGTAAAGATGAGTGAGCTAAAATTCTATGTTAAAATCGAATCTCTTACCCGTTCTACTGATATCATTCTTCCATGAAGTTCAGTCCTATGCAAATGTTGAATGCATTTGGATGCATCTTCACTTGTTGCCATAGTGACGTATCCATAACATCGGGCACCAGGTGTTCGAGCATTTGTTACCACTTTGGCACCTATCACCTGTAACAACAAATCGATAAATATTATTTTTAAATATTGTCACTAAAATACCTACCTCAAAATATTCAAGACTACTATATTTATTGGATCCTGCTTTTCAACCATAGTTTGTCAACGTTTTAAGATTTAAGTTTTTTTATCACTATTTTGTGTGACCTCCATGCTTGTCACTGCATCTTCAACTCCATTTTCTATATACACGTACATACAAGAGAGGAACAATGGCTCAAACCAATACCTACAGGTGAAAATTTTCCAAATATAACTACAAAACTCCAGACATTAAGAAGAAATCCCATTTTGTGTGCAAAATTACTATTTAAGGGTTCCAAAATATACATCTTAAAAAAATTCTCATCACAACTTATTTTTTGTACCATGTCACTGAGAGCCAAAATACTTTGGAAAGTATATATTCAACTGATTTGTCATTATGTTCATCACAAATGTTTCTTCATAGAGTACGAAATTAAAGTAGCACGCATATTCTATTTTAGGCAAAGGAATAAAAATATACCAAGAAACCACTGTCAGAAGCAGAATTTACGAGGCCTGTCTAAAAAGTATCCGACCTTTAGCCAGAAAAAATATTTCAAATACCTGACGGGGTTGGGACCCTAATCCCCTTCAAAGTAGGCCCCTTGTGCTTGCACACGCTTAGCCCACCAATCCTTCCACTGCCGGAAACACCTCTGGAAATCTTCTTTTGGAATGGTGTTCAGCTCCGTCGTCGCGTTCCGCATTATCTCTTCTCTACTCTCAAAACGGGATCCTTTCAGTGGTGTCTTCAATTTTGGAAACCAGAAGTCGCAAGGAGCCAGGTCTGGAGAGTAGGGAGGTTGGCGAATGGTTGTAATTCCATGTTTGGCCAAGAAAGTGTGGATCAATTGGGATGAATGTGCGGGGGCGTTGTCGTGATGCAAGTGCCAGTTGTTCGCCGTCCACATGTCTGGTCTTTTGCGCCAAACTGCATCACGGAGTCGCCGGAGAACATCGTGATAGTACTCCTTTGTCCTTCTGGTGCGTATTCGTGATGCACAATTCCACGGACATCAAAGAAAACAGTTAGCATCACCTTGATTTTGCTTCGCACCTGCCGCGCTTTCTTCGGCCTTGGAGACTCGGGATGCTTCCATTGCGACGACTGTCTTTTTGTTTCTGGGTCGAACCCGTACACCCATGACTCATCTCCAGTTATCACGGTGTTCAGAAACCCAGGATCAGTGTTGGCGGTGTCCAGAAGGTCCTGTGCAACGTCACGACGGAGGTCTTTTTGTTCCGGGGACAACAACTTGGGCACGAATTTCGCAGCCACTCGGTTCATGTTCAAATCATCACGCAAAATTGCATGTGCAGAATCTTTACTCACTCCAACCTCTTTGGCAATCTCCCGCACGGTCAAACGACGATCTGCCATCACCAAATTTCGCACCCTCTCAACAACAGCTGCACTCCGAGCAGTTTGAGGCCTGCCACAACACTGCTCACTCTCCGCTGATGTGCGGCCATCTTTGAATCGGTTGAACCGCTCCTTAATTTGTGTTACACCCATCGCATCTTCCCCAAACACCTGCTGAATCTTACGAATTGTTTGACTTTGAGAATCACCAAGCTTTTGACAAAATTTGATGCAGTATCTTTGCGCAATTCGTTCAGTCATCTTGCGAGAAAACTAAATCCGACAAACACTTAGAACAGCACCTTACTTGGCGACCACCAGCCAGTGACTGGCACAAGCGAATGCGGTGAAAAAATTCAAGCATGCGCATTATGGTTCCTCCTTCCATCGTGCAGTGGCGCCACCTTAGAATCACTACTTTGCACGGGAAAATTTAAGGTCGGATACTTTTTAGACAGGCCTCGTACATCATCTTCTAATAAAAGAATATTACATTACAGGCCACACAAGCCATGATAGCAAAATATATTTTTTTTTATAAACATGAACATATACTTTTTTTCTAAATAAACATGACTACATTGTATCAGTTTACAATTTAATGGAACAGGGATATATCTAATAGGTATATCATTGAAAATAAATGTATTCAATTTTATTTGAAAATTAATATGCCACAATATCGCAATTTAAAACCAGTCACATTTAGAAAAAAACAAGTTTATGCAATCCATTCTGAATCAAATTTCTTAACTATTCTAAAGCTTCAATTAACCATCACGCACTCACCTTCCCATACTTGGAGAAAACTTGCTTCAAGTCAGTGGCACGAGTTGATGATGACAAACCACTCACCCATAGATTACGACTACTGCCACTGGTTGCTCCAACAGATGATTTGCTCTTCTTATCTAATAAACACGAGAAAGACATCAAATTATCTTACAAATAAGAGCATCACTAAAGTAGTATCATGGGACACTATTTTCTCATATGTTTTGCAGAGTAATTGAAGTTGCTACTTAAAGTTAAAAAGAAAAAAAAACAGACACACATAAATATAAGGCATTAATAGAAGAATGTAGGACGAAACTCAGAGAACTGGAAACAGACAACTGGACCATAGAATTCAACTGGATTAAAGCACACGTAGGAGAATACGGCAATGAACTTGCTGACCAACTAGCGAAGCAAGCATCTCAAGACAGTGAACTGGAAATCTGTTAAGAGAAGATTCCAAAAACCGAAATACTACGTGACATGAAACAACATAGTTAATCGAAATGGGAAAGCTTGTGGCAAACTACGTTGAAAGGGCAAATTACAAAATCGTTCTTTCCAACAGTAAAATCAAGACTGCAAGTGAACCTACACATAACACCCAATTTCACCACATTTGTAACAGGACACGGTAAACTAAGATCCTATTTTCACCACTTCAAAATTATGGAATCACCAATGTGTTCCTGCAACCTAAATGAACAGACAATAGAACATCTAATATGACTGTCCTAAACTGAACTTGCAACGAGCAATATTCAGGAATAAAATTTCAAGAAAGAAAGGGAAATGGCCAATTAATAAAATAGACATAATAAAATTGTACTGTAAAGAATTCATGCAATTTGTAAATTCAGTAGATTTTGAATAACTGTAAAAAAAATTGTAACAAATATGTATGCAGTAATTAGGAGGTACACTATATAAGTAATAAAATTATAACTACAAGTAGGACAATATTAAGAATAGAACTGGTATAAATAGTTGTACGCATAAATTTTTGTACCAACCAACCAGTCATGTAGTATTACATTAATTGTAATGGAACATGATGTAAATAAATGCTTATTAAAAAAAAAAAACACACACACACACAAAAAAAAAAACTGAAGCAGGTGTTGCCTCTTATTCCCGATATCGACAAGTTCTGTCGTTTATCGAACCGTGTGTATGTGTGTAGTCCGTATGCCAGAAACATAGCTACAGTTGAGAATACTATATCTAGGAGTTTGCAGCATTGTGCGTGACTTCATGCAATGCCTTTAAATAAATCCAACTAGAGTATGCGACAATTTCTATACTCAATGAATGCTTTATGACAACTGTCTCCGAATCATTTAATCTCCTACAGAGGCAACATTTTTTGACCTGCTAAAACTTCCTACAATGAAAATTGGAACATTCCAGTTATCAATGATGTTCCAAACTCCATTTCGATAGAATTCATAAATGAAAATATCATTATATGAGTAGTTTAATATCAAAGACGGACATCTGTCGTCTCCATAGTTTTCATCTAGAGGCACTTTTTGTTACACAGTGTTCTTTGTAATATTTTAACACAATTTACTTTTATAAATCTAGTGCTAGAGTTTGCATATAGTTCACCACAACTGAAAAGAGCATGAAAAAATGTATAAGAATCCACATTATCTAAATTTCGATCCGAGGCTCAGATGTCCGCCTTTGATATTAAGCTACTCTTATATACTTATTCACACAGTGGCTACATAAGTCATTAGTTATTACAATGTAGAAAGAAAATAAGAGATATGAATTGTAGCAAAGATAATTAATAACATATATCAACATATGATTGCTTATTTATTCCGTCAATATAGCTTAAGCAATGAATTACATATGAAAGAAAAACATATGAAAGAAAACTATTTACAGTAGCGTGCAAATTAATCCGAACACGACATATTTTTACATTTTCTGTCATTGTTGGCCTCACAGCTGCTCATACCGCTTTAATTGACATCTGTAGCATGTGTAATTCCATTGTTGAAGGTCTGTCATTTTTTTTTAATATGTGACAGTTTGCCTGTCGTTTTGTACTTATAAGCACTTCAGTTCTGTTGAAGACTTAATACTGCAATCCTGTGCACATTCTGTCGTCTTCACAAATGGATACAACTCCACGAAAACGGTTTAAAATTATAACATTAGCAGAGCATTCTTCTACGACACAGAGGCAAATTGCTGCAGAATGTCACATCGGTTTGGCTACTGTTAATTCGATCATAAAACGATACAGGGAGACTGGATCCATCACACCCCAGAAAAAAGGAAACTCTGGCCGGAAAAGAAAGACTTCACCTGCAGATGATCGTTTAATTGTCAGGAAAAGTAAATTAAATCCTAGACTAACTGCTGTCGACTTAACCCGCGAGTTAATGGCTACCATTGGGGCGAATATTCACGTCACAACAGTGCGGCGTAGGCTTTTGGAAGCTGGACGAAGGGCTCGTAAGCCTATTAAGAAGCAACTGCTAACTCCTGTTATGTGCAAAAAACGCTTAATGTGGGCAAAATTACATCAACACTGGACAGTGAATGACTGGAAGAATGTACTTTTTTCCGATGAGTCTCATTTCGAGGCCCACGGCCACTGTGTTTCTTACGTACCGTACGGAAAGGATCCGAAAAAGTAATAGCAGCTCATCTCCAACATGCATCCAAATACCCCCCTAAAGTAATGTTTTGGGGTTGTTTTAAACATGAAGGGCCTGGAGCATTAATACCTATCAAGGGAATGATGAATTCTGACAAATATATTCACTTATTGGAAACCAGAATCGTACCCCAGCTGCAAAAATCATTTCCGGATGGCAGAGGTGTGTTCCAACAAGACCTGGCACCATGCCATACATCTCGAAAAACTACAGAATTCTTCAACAAGAAGAATATTCAGATACTCCCCTGGCCAGGCAACTCACCCGACATCAACCCCATTGAGAACTTGTGGTCAATTTGCAAAAGAAGAATGCAAAAAATGGATTGTTCTACAAAGGAGAAGATGATTTCTGCCCTCATTGGTGTATGGTTTCGCGATGAAGAAATGACGAATATTTGTGGGAAATTAGTGGAATCCATGCCAAATCGTCTCAGAGCTGTTATTGGGAACAAGGGAGGCCACATAGATTACTGAGGTATGTCTTAGATCCTTTTTTTAATCCCGTTTGAGTGTTTTTGCATAAGTAATTACGTTGTTCGGATTAATTTGCACGCTACTGTATGTATTACATCCTATTTTATCTTGATACTAACATTTTCGCCCCTAGTGGGGCATCTTCAGGTACAAAATATAAGTATCATCTAAAATCAATTACAAACAAGTTTTACATTTGAAAATGCCATGACTAGAATAAAATGGTGACAATATGATCCATATCAACATTAAATGTCCTGTCAAAATGTTAAAAAATTTAATTTAAAACAATGTGAATTTACATTTGTTTTCAGATACAAGAGCATTCAACATTTAACGAGAATACCACCTGCTCCATGAAATTAGTTATACACGCTTTTATGACTCCACATTTAATAATATAACGTTTTAATTCTGTATATTTTTAGTATTTATATTGATTTTATTGTGATCATCACCTTATTGGCAACAATATATTTGAGATATCCATACAAGGGGATCTACTTTATATAACTACTACCCATACCTGTGAGCTCCGCTGCACCTGTTAGAAATAAATATAAAGTAATTACATAATTAAAATAGGACATTTGATCCAGGGAACATTCGTGTTTGATAGAAGGATAAATCGTTCAATATGTTACTTAATTTAAATTGTGTTTAAATAATTAAAATGCGATCATTTCGGTCCACAGACACTCATTTGGTGCAATGACAATTCCTTTAAAATGTTGCTTAATTTTTATTACATGCAACCATAGTTTAATGAACATTGACATCATTTAGATTTAATGTGTATACTTTATATTACTTGCTATATGTTTCCATTGAATTATGGTAATAACTTAATTTTAACCCTTCTTTTCTATGTATTCAGTAAATGGCGTTTGGCCCACTATGGTTCTGAACCCTTCAAATAACTTAAATTATATTATATAATATTACATATTATATTATATCTGAAGTTACTGTAATAACATTATAGCATTATATCCATCTAGAGAAACTACACTTTCCAATGGTGAAATAATACTTAATTATACAAATCGGTTAATTTAGCTTCCGATATTACTTCATACAAACACAGAAACATTCTCTGTAGGCTATCTTTCAGAGCTTTCGATTGTTGCTGTCCAAGGCCCCTTATATACGAAGTCATTTGTTTTTTATTTCATTATACGGCCTTAGATGGCAGTTATTTTAATTTTAAAACTCATTTCTCTCATTAAATATCAGTCCTATCAAAATTTTTCAAGGAATAAAACTTATTGCAAATTATTTTTAAAGAAACTTTTGTTATGTAATATTTTTCACAAAAATCAATAATAAGCTAGATATTTCGATTTATTTAATTCAGGCCCCCTTATAACCCCCCTTTTAAATAATGTATTTTGAATGCCATATAGCCTAAAATCTAAGTTACAACAAACTTAATTTATATTCCAATTTTCATCGAAATCCGTTCAGCCATTATCGCGTGAAAAGGTAACAAACATACAGACAGACAGACAAAAATTTCAAAAAAGCGATTTTCGGTTTCAGGGTGGTTAATTATATATGTTAGGACCAATTATTTTTGGAAAATCGAAAATTACCAGAAAAATTTCGGCTACAGATTTATTATTAGTACAGATATAAATTCACATTTTTTTAAATTAAATTTGTTTTTAACATTTTGACAGGACATTTAATGTTGGTATGGATAATATTGTCACTATGTCATATTTTACTCTAGTCATGGGATTTTCAAATGTAAAACTTGTTTGTAATTGATTTTAGATGATACTTATATCTTGTACCTGAAGATGCCCCACTAGGAGCGAAAACGTTAGTATCAAGATAAAATAGGATGTAATACATCAATATTTTCTTTCATATGTAATTAATTACTTAAGCCATATTGACGGAATAAATAATCAATCATATGTTGATATATGTTATTAACAGGAGGCTTAGCTGAACATTCCCAACATGAATTGTAAAAAAAAAATATAATTAAGCCAAAAACTCCAAACACATACATACCTTTGTCATCCTTAGGCGACTTGGAGTCTGCAGCTGCAGCAACAGCACTGTGAGGGAACCACACATAACAGATCAGTCTGACATTTACACAAAGTTGGCAACTTAAATACAGCAAACAACAAGTTTTAATGTGCAACAAACACTATGAAATCACTGCCAGACCCCGACGCACCCTATCTCTATTTGCTACCCCTATAAAGCAGGTGTACTTTCTTCAGTGTCATCTCATCACCATCCACAATCCTTCACAGGGCAGTCATCAACAGCTTCTCTCCGGGGCCAAAAAGGAATTAAGCAACTAAGCTGCATCCCGATCTGGTATCTTCCAGGCATACTTTGGCCCCTAAATTTAATGTTTACCAAGCTATTTCCGTTCAATTTTGTGATGTTTCTCGCCGATATGCACCCGTTACGAGCATGTGAACCTACAGGCAAAGTGATTGTCCACGCTACTTAGCAAAAAATTTCATTCTCTGATTTTATTTTCGATATATAATAATTTCATTTTCACATATGTTATAAGACTTTTAAGACCTTAGTAAATCGAAGCTCCAAGAAGAAGTGGCATCATATCTTCGTTGTGTCATGGCTCGCTCCATCTTGACGCATTACCGAGATCTAACCCAGAGCCCCCAGATAGCTATATATGAATGTATGATCAACAATAGACACTGACATCATGGTACCTCAATACATTACCACCCAAACCATAGTCCTCAAAATTGTGGTGACACTCGATGTGATGATATCGTCGATCTCTCCCATTATGAATACAAACCCCATGATTATGTGAGACGAACCTCTTGGCTCCTCCGCCAGATTTATCATCACTCTGATCCTCTTGGTTCTTGTTAAGCGACTCTTCTTCCCCAGTTTGTTTGTTCTCCTCTTGGCCCGGTGAATCCTTCTTGCTTCCATCCCCTCCTCCCTCTTGTTGAGTCAAGCCTGCCACCGCACTATCCTCATCTACAGGGACAATCAAGGAAGCATTACGATGGCGTTCATCAGTGTCTGCTCCCGTCGTTGTGGTTGCTGCTGGAACGGGATGTGCGTCGACTCCGTCGCCGCCACCGAAGTCATTAGCTACTGAAAGAGTGGACAAGCATTACTCTGCCATTGACCCCACACTTACCTGAGCGGGAGACCCCCCACTCAAACCTCTCATTGTTTGCTAACGAAACAAAATTAGCTCGTTTCTGGTTACTCTTCGTGCCGACGATCGAGGTCTTCAGGCAGGGGATGGGCAGACAAGATTCTTCAAATAAAATAGAACACAGCTGTCCATATCAGAACAAGCAATACAAACCTAGCCACTACTAAATGTCACCGCAACGTAAAGTCAAGTGCCTCATTGTCACAAAATGGCAGCAGGCAAGGCCCCTTTTCACCCCACTATTTATTCGCTGTCAACTGATATCTTCTTCCTCCACATTTAATCATCAACCGTCCAACGACGCACCAACCAAGTCTTGAATCATCTTCACACACAGATCACTCACAACCTGCTTGCCTGCCAGGGCTTACCTACTGCCATTCACACTGAACAACTGACAGTGGCACCTGACTTTACCTCATCAAGCCAACTTGCAGATAGCTACACAGGCAGAAATACAGTACCTTTTGTTTCCTTCTCCTGGCTGCTACTGTCCTCCTGTAACACACACCAAACCAAAATAACTTAGTGTTAGTCGGTCAAAATCGTCACACTTTTTAATTGCCATGCAAAAGCCTTACCTCCTCTGCTAGCAACTTCTCCTCATCCTCCCCAATTGTAAGATTTATGGAGTCCTCATTGTCCAATCCATTTGCTTCTGGAACATTCTTATCTGTTTCAGTAACTGTCTCCTAAAAACAAAACATACACCTTAAAATCCACAACACAAATTAAATGTTATTGTATATTCGTAATTTTTTACACTGATGCAACTAAGGGCCATATTCATAGACATTCTTAGTTCGGGCTTCCGGTGGATGATCAGCGAACTAACTTTTTTCGTATTCATAAACCAGTGTTAGCAATATTATATGATATAAATCCTGTACAAGTAACCAGTCGATAGCCGGGGCTAGTTTAGCACGCTCGTAGCAAAATGTCTATGCATAGCACCCTAAGAGTCAAAGTTTCACTGTAGTATGCTGTTTCAGTCATAGTTGTCACATCACCATACACAACACGATTTACGAATTTATTCGTAACACTGTTAAAAATAAAGGAATTACAGCAAACACACACACATATTATATTATACAATAAAATTACTAAAATGATTACTAAGGCCGTGTCTCAAAGCTACATTTTCACCTGAAGTGAACTAGATTGTTGACTAAATAGCCAGATGTGACGTCAGAAGTTATGATCCAAAGCTACATAGTGCATAGCAATCAAGTCCGTAGTAGCTAGTAAACGAAAATGCTTGTTTGATTGCTGACTTGTTCACTAAACAAACATGGATACCGTAATTTCCCATAACTATGGTCCAGGCACCCAACTATGGTCCAAAACGCATTATGTACTACTTAGTCCCCCAAGAGTTCGGTGTTTGCCATTTAAGGCGCCACTGTGATGGAATTATGTTCCCCATAGATGCTTCTATCTACCATTACACGTGGCAATGATATGGATGCTTAACAAGATCAGTGTGCATCGTTCTATTGAATGTGTGAAGATACGAAATCATTCAGTTTGTATTTGTCTGTTTTATTAAGCTCTCCTCTGTAGAGCTGGTAAATTATAGATATATGATTGTTTGTACAATTAAACCTCGCTATATAGTGTTTACTTTCACGTAATAATTAGACTAGCAGAGGTTAGGGACTCCGCGTGAAAAATGTTTAACCTCAAGGCTAGAAGACAGTCCTCAACTATGTACCACAATTTTTCGTGGACCATAGTTGTATTTCATTTTGAAATATTTGTTTTAATGAAATGTGAACAATTTTATTATTTACTTCTGCAAATACGGTATCTCAGTATATTCTAAAACACCAATTAACATTATAGTCCAGTAAATAAAGAAACAGGCTGTTCCAGCATCAATGGTACTAGCACGAATAATGGTCCGGTAAAACGAAAACTTCAGGGTAGAAGGAAAACAACCGTCCCTGTAAGAGATCATGACAGCGATGAAATTGAATTGGATACAGATTATGATGTTTCCGTTGTACTCTCCATATTTACAGACAGTGAGTCAGATGTGGAAAAGAAGATGAAATCTGTTAAAATAATGCTAAAAGCACATAGTTATATGGTAGTTACTTATGAGGAGGAATTGTGGCCAGGGAAAGTTTTGGAAGTGAAGAACAATGGAGCTGTTGTTTCATGTATAGTAAGAAGCGGCAATTACTGAGGGGAGGCAATATCCGCTATTAGTAACATCTGGGTGGCCATAAAGTCAGTTGAACATTTGGAAGAAAATTGAAACAATTTGTAAGTTTTTACACCTTTTAATTATATCCATTGTTTGGCGTTGAAAATAATAGCGCAAGTGATAATAAAAAAGAGTTTTTTTTTTTTCTGGGAAGCAAAGTTTTCTTCATTTCATAATGGGTTTTCTGATTCTCACCTCATAAAAAAAATTGAGAAACTTTAGGTGGCCCGGTATTTTTGCCGGTGAGTGTAGTTGTTCATTATTGCAGGAAAATGACTTTCAGATTTCACTTGTTTATTGTGTGTTTATGCAATGTGTACTAATAAAAAGAATCCATGTACTTTTCATTTATTTTTAATATTTCTGTGCTAGATTATGTTTCTACCCTTAAATTAGAAACTCAATTTATTGATTTACGAATAATTACAGCTCCAGCTATAGTCCATTCATGCTTTCCAGCATGAATATATGAGTGGACCATAGTTGGGCAACTCAGAATACAACTACGTACCAATGCTTATTATTTTTTCAACACTTGTAATTAAATAATTTCAAACACATATGTCAATATTTATTTAATATAAACTTACAAGAGTCCGAAGCCAAAATGTCACTTAATCTGGATGAATAGTATTGAATATACAAAGAAAAGTGTGACAAATGTGGACCATAGTTAGGGGAAACTACGGTACCTCATCAGCAAATGGGATTATGAAATCTGAAAATGCTTTGGAAGTGAAATAATATATACTTCGCACGAAAACATGACGACCTTCCCTCATCCCCTTCACCAGTTAACTGCAGGCACGCGCAAGGGATAAACCCTTAGCCGAGTTGCCAATTCTTGAAGTCATTGTGATCTGCGAACGTTCAGCCAACTGAGCTACGCCAGTGGCTCTTTATTAGTTCTGAAGTTATGATTTTTATTGTAAAGTGCGGCATTGGCTATAATAGCTGTTAAGTGGAAAACAGCATGAGCTTTTTTTTCTTCTTCGCAAACTATATTCCTTAAAAACCCTTTTCCTGGTAATTCCGAAAGTGCTGGATAGAATCGAATGAAATTTTTTCTGCATTCTTAAACATAATGTACAAATCAGGCCAGAATATTTCCGCAAGTTTATTTGCTGTCGGCGATATCGCTTTCGAGTACTGTTCACATACTGTTCGACAAAGTAAATCACGCATAAAATCGTCCATCTTACCGAATTCTATTTTAGTTTGTTTATTTTCTCTTTAGTTGGTGAACTGTAATTCTTAATTTCTATGGCCAATATATTTTTTACTGTAGTAATACCACGCCGCCGGTTGCGTCCGATGTTAAGTGATTAAGATTTTTACTTATCAAACTATCGCACCTTTCGATTACTCTATGGATAAAATTCCTAACATTAAACACAATTTTAACACTTCGTTTTCTTAGCTACGCTCCTCTGCAAATAAGATATTCTGTTTTCTTCGACGGTGTTATTTGTTCTTGTTGTGATGGTCCTGGATCTTCAGGTGAATCAGGAGGTCTGACTGCAGATCATCTGCTCCAACACTCATTAATCATGGCTGGAATAAATTAGACATATTGAAGCGCACAACGGTATAAAACAACACGTCGACAAATGTCTGAAAAGACACTAACGAGTGAAAGCTAAGAGGCAATGACTGCTATATTTGGCAATGCTGGGATCTATTGTATTTCTGCCACGCGGCTAGGGGTTGAGTAGTGGATGGGGGTTTATGAGGGATTACCAATTCCAAGAAGAGTGGCCGTCATGTTTTCGAGCCAAGTATAAATATAATGTAGAATAACACGTTAACTTTGAACACTGACATTGCTAGTACCTTGTGTACAATGTTTTAAACATTGTAATATATTAAGCCCTCATCTTTTCCACATAATTCGTAATGAAACTGCATTAGGACACTGCCTTCTTAATTCAGTGCTGCACCGTGATGTCATGGTTTTTAGAAAAATTGTCTGTAAAGAAGGCCATGTTTCAAGCATACATGTCCTAAGCTCCCTAGTGTGTAGTTTACAAGTCACCTAGTTGCTAGTCACTAGTGTGTAGTATGGACTTGAGCTTTGAGACACGGCCTAAGTTGTGGTGCAAAAATGGAGTGACAATTCATGAAACAAAAGGGATCTGGAAGGTTGTCACTGACAGTAAGATATGACTTACATATACACAAAGTTAAATGCTTGAAATTAGTTAAAGTTCCTGCAATTTCAAAAGTTATCACTATTACCCTGATTACAGTATCTGAAGTCTAGTGGCCAGGTGCATCAACATTGTTTAAGGGTATATGTACGTGAGCGACCACAAATATCAGAAATTGCAGGTTCTAAATTTCTAAAATTTTATAAGAAAATGAACTCTCAATTGGATAAAAATTACAAGGTACCACAACAAGACTTATTAGAACTTCAATATCTGATAAAAGCATAAAAAAGTTACCAATAATATTTTTCAAACTAGTTTTATCAAAGTATGAAAAAGAAAAAAAAAAACATTTGGTAACCATAACATTGTTATGATCTCTCTGACATCTTTAATATTTTTCCTGCATGTAATAAACACTTATTTCTGAAAAGCAGACTACTCTTAGATATGTAGAGTTGTTTATTTTAATACAATTAATTTTTTATTTGCCGTATATAAATTATATTAAAATTTCCACAATGTTTTGTGACCTTATTTTTCTATTTTTAAAGAAATGGGCATTATTGTAGTCTACCTTTTGCATAAATGCATGTTAAATCAGTGTACAAAATTTCAGAATTCTATCTCTAATGGTTGTGGAGTTATGAAATAGTATGTGTGAAAATTTTACAAATTTTGAAAAATTTAATTTGAAGTAAAAAGTGAATTCTAAAAAAATATTATTAGTAACCTTTTTTATACTTTTATGAGATATTTAAGTTCTAATAAGTCTTGTTGTGGTACCTTGTAATTGTGAGTTCATTTCCTTATAAAATTTAGAAATTTAGAGCCCGCATTTTCTAATAATATTTGTGATCATTCACGTACATATACCCTTAAGTTTTAACAACCATTAACTGCCCAACTTAATGCCTGTTAAGGCACAAGTATGGTGCACCAATGATACTGGTAAAAACTTGCTTAACAGCTGTACATTTTAATGGGAGATCAATGGCCAATTGAGTTAGGTAACAATAGTTAATTACTTTGAAGAGCACAAGATGGCAGAAATATTCGACAATGACAAGACGAAATGATGTACTTAGATTATCTAAATTGACATGAAGACTAATATGATTAAATCAAATTAGACCACTCAAAGAAACATAAAACAAAAAATGTAGAACTACTCTTGTTGTATCAGTCCTTCCATTATGTCTTGTTTTTGTAATTTTATTGTTAGTAAGAAAATGAAACCCATCCTTAGAGACAAAAATATTTTCGAATTTTCCACTCACTTTCACAAGTAGAAACATTACCTAAGCTAGCTACTGATATCTATACCAGTATGCCTTCCACTACATCACGAATTAGTGCATAAATGAAATATTTTATTCTGAACACTTGTTCATTTCACTTCAATATCTTTGGTTAAAGGAATATGAATTCATTTTCCTTGAAGTGTGGAAAGTTTGAATTGGAACAGCCTACTTCATAGAGAGACACACCCACTACTACAGAATTCCTGCACAGAAATATCATGTTTCTTGGACGAATTTTATCCCCAATTAACAGAAGAGACTGCTTCTTTTTTTATTAAATCACGCACAGTTGTAATGCCAATCTCGTATTCAGATACGAGATGATCCACATTTTTTTCATTTCCCTAACTGCTCAATTATTTGCACTTTGTGTTTCGATACTTGGCACAACTAGTATTCTTTTTTGACACTCGTGAAAGATAGCTTGCATAAAAATTATACAGCACAGCCACTCCAACAGTAGAACAATACTGAATGGTGCAAGGGTTTGCAATTGTGTGGAAGCTCTTGGGGCCATTTTCTTGAATGCAGGCAGTGACTATTTACAAGGTGAGAAAAACGCCCCATCCCACAGATAATAACCGTTTCTGATGCCAGCAGCGGCAGCATTCCTTCTACATATTTTGTAATGGTAAAGTCTTGTACTAACCCTCTGTAGAAAAAATACGTACAATATAATGTACTGTAATGTACTTCAAATTTTTTTCTGAAGCAAAAGAATAAAAAAGTAACAGAAAACAGTTGGATAATCCGCTGATTGCTAATGGGTAACGGGAAATTGGGGCTCTACTGTTTAAATCCAATTTTAATGCACTTTATTTATTACAGAAGAAAATAATTAAAATATGTCTTCATAAACCTATTGATTTTCCATCTCAAAAATTGTTTTTAGACTTTAATGTACTTAACATAAGATAAATTTATTATTTTGTACTAATAAAATTCATACATAAAAATTGAAATAATTTTGAATTGTATTCTCATAGCTATGAAAAAAAAGGTATGAATTCTTTAAGATTGTTCGAACCAAAATGCAACACTGTTACAGTATTTAATCATAGTAGTAATTTAGGCCCAAGAATATATAACAAATTTATATTTAAATATCCTAATCTTGTCAATTCTAATAGTTCTAGTATTAAATTTAAAATGTTATGTATGGATTTTATAAAAATTGAAACATTGTAAATTTAAATTTATATATTCTAACTGCATAGTAGACATAAGACAAATTGTATTGTATACTTATTAATTTCAATTCAGGACTCCGCCCCTGAGCACGAGTTCTACTCTTTCAGGAGCGAGCTAATGTCTTTCTGTAAAAAAAAAAAAAAAAAAAAAAAAAAAAAGGCAGCTAAATTTGTTAAAGGTAAAAGAGAAGATGGAAACAATACGATAAAAGAACTTAAATGGGAAACTTTGGAAAACAGACGTAGGAAAACTAGAATAACATCATTGTATAGAGCACATCTAGGTCAGAAAGCATGGGTAGACATAACGGCTAGGTTAGAAAAGCCAACGTACTATGGTAGGAACGATCATGATTTTAAAATCAAATGTAGGAAACAGAAAACGGATGTAGGTAAATTCTCATTTTTAAATAGAACTATAAATGATTGGAATGACCTACCTGCAGCGGTCTTTGAGGGCTGTCCTTCCTTAAGGAGATTCAAGTATAACTTAAAAAGTTGTGTATAAAACGCAAATTAAAATTAAGGTGACATTCAACATTTAATTTTTTAAGGTGACATGTATTTATCTAGCCTGACGAGTTACTTCCTTGGTTTGAATTGTAAATTATTTAAAAATAGCGTGTAAGAGGGCCTTAGACTAGAAATGTTTAGTTTAAATGTAGTTCTGTTTATAAGTATGCATAAGGATGTAATTATTTGATTTATTTGAACTGTTGTATCAGTGAAGCGAGGTGAGTCAGTGAAGTTATGGTTTTACAATGCAGTGAACAGTTCCGATCAGTGATAATTTATAGCGTCAATGAAATGTGTTCTATAGTGTCAGTGAAATATGTTACAGAATGTCAGTGAAATGTGTGCTAAAGTGTCAGTGAAATGCGTCATAGTGTCACTACAGGGAATGAGATGGGAGTAAAGTGAAAGACTACTGAAACTTATGTAGGGCCTATACATAATTATGTAGGTTGTATTGTAAAATTAGGTATTTTATTTATGTTTTATTATTATTGTGTTAAATTGTATTGTGTATGAAATTGTATATGTATTGTAAAATTGTATTGTGTATTGCTTATCATTTTATTGTGTATTGTTTATATTGTGTATACCACTGCCACTGGGTGCTTGCCCACTTGCAGTGTAAATAAATACATACAATACTCAATGTTATAGGAGGCTGAGTGAACCTCGGGGCCGTTCTGAAAGTTTGGCAACGAGAAAAAATCCTGTCACCACCTGGGATCGAACCAATGTTTTTCTGTATATATTATATTTTATGTTACAATTATTAGCAAAATAAATAAACAGATAAATAAATGTGGTACAACAATCCTTGTCAGTGAAATACTGACAGTCATTATGTCTAGGACTTCATGCTCTCTGAAAGATTACGGTGAATTAAACTTAAAATTTCTTAACCAAATTTTTCCAATATTTTATTCAGTTACAACAGCAAAGCTTTCCTTGATTAAGAAACTTACCTCTGACGAAACTTTTGGCTTCTCTGGCTCAGATTCTTCCTTAACCTTCTCGTCTTCCTTAACATCAGCTACTGATTCAGATTTCTTTTCTTCAGATGATTTGTTTTCCTCAGATGATTCCTTTTCCTTCACTGCAGTTTCATCAGTCTGGACCTTCTCTTCCTCTTCATCCTCTGCTTCTTTTTTCACCTCCTCTTTACCATCTTCATCCATATCTATGTCATGGTCCTCATCCATGTGGTTCTCTTCAGCATTGCTCTGTGTCTCTGATTCTGTATCTTGTTCACCCCGTTCTGTAAATAACACAAAATACTTATCTTCCACTGGTACCATTCATAAGCAGTGACAGAGGAAAGTCTGGTTCATGGAGTTAGAAGAAATGTTGATCGATCAAGACTCCATACAAATATACTAACTCAAACTTTTAACATTTTCACTACTACAGTATGTGACCTACAGTCTGTCTCATGTCGGTGAGGTTCAACAATGTGTTGAGCCATGGGTGAGAATAATGTTTTGGTATTTTGATAGAAGACGGGCACTTGGTTGGATGTAGTTAGTAATACCAACTTTGTAAATTTAGAGTTAAATGTTAGTGATTTTTAGTGATTTTCGTATGTTAGTAATCCAGACGTTTGAGATGCACGTATGGGCGAATCCAGAAATGCATATAGAGTGTTAGTTGGGAGACCGGAGGGGAAAAAGGGGAAAAACGTAATACGGCGAATGCAAAGCTCCGCCCACGTCCCCTTTCCACTTTTCCCCTACAAGCTCACCACACACCCTAGCGGGAAAGAGTGGAAATAGGGGTTTAGAGTGGGGTGACATCTAGTGTAGGAAAGTGGAACAAAAAGAGTAACGACATCTACTAAGCAAAAGAGGAACTTCATCCTGTCAGTCTCTCTCTCTCTCTCCTTCTCTGTTCCTAGCTTCATGTCTCTCTCTTTTTTTTATTCTTACGACTTCGCAGGAGGGGAGATTCGATCCGAGAAAGTTCGTACCTAAACCTAAACGCACGCTTTTTGTTCACGCTTTAGACCTCTCGGCTACCGAGGCGAGTTGGCGATAGAAGGGAAAATGAATCTATTTAAGTTTAAGGGAACTGCCATAACGTATT
This sequence comes from Periplaneta americana, assembly GCF_040183065.1. NCBI lineage: Eukaryota > Metazoa > Arthropoda > Insecta > Blattodea > Blattidae > Periplaneta > Periplaneta americana. The sequence continues at coordinate 172,622,172 of NC_091123.1, forward strand.
GTAGAAGGGGACAATGACCGAATAGCGTGGGTAGAAACTGGTGGGCTTGTGAATGTCGCTTGATAGGGGTTGACTACGGGGGTGGCTTCATTGTGTCCGTGTCCAACTTCGTGTACAGACGTAACCACGTGTAGTGATGATCCGTACCGAAGACGTGTACTCATTACGAGTGTCCAACCTGTGGGAAAAAAAAGACTATTGTGTTACTTCGAGGACGTGCAAAGTTAACAGGTGATTGTTGTTTAATGAAAACCACATTACATTGTGTTGTGTCAGTACATGTTGTGGACAGTTGTCTAATGCGTATTACAATGTGGTAGGCAGTGATCCATCGAAGCGGGACATATAGTAGAGAGAGACAGTAGAGAGAGAGAGCAGGCGAGCGAGGTGCCGAGAGGCGCGGGTGGGGATAACTTCCCCTACTGGCGTTCGCCGTAATACATTTTTGCCGGAAAAAGACCTTTGGGGAGGCCGAGACGTAGATGGGAGGATAATATTAAAATGGATTTGAGGGAGGTGGGATATGATGGAGACTGGATTGATCTTGCACAGGACAGGGACCGATGGCGGGCTTATGCGAGGGCGGCAATGAACCTTCGGGTTCCTTAAAAGCCATTTGTAAGTAAGTAAGTAAGTTGTAGGTTTTTATACTAGGTGTCGCCGTGATTTTTTTTTTTTATTGGTTGTAGTTGTGAGTTGTAGTTGGTTTGATGGCGTTTGAAGTTAGAGGTTGTACGTTGCATCTGATGGCCGAAGGATTTGAAACTCTTGTCTTTTTATGATATTTTTGAGAGATGTGTTAATATAGAAAAGAGTGTAAAGTTTTGTATTGATTTCGGTTTAATTCCGTCGTTCGAGAATAAGGATTGTGTGGATTGTGGTGAAGAAAACTCTGTTTGTGTGGTTTCGAGGAATGATCTGGTGAAATTCCCTTATAGACTAAGATGTCATAAGTGTTCTAAAAGAACTTCATTTTGTGTGAATACGTGGTTCAGTTTTGCGAAATTGAATGTACGTCAAAGTATTGGTTTAATTCTTTGTTGGTTGCATGGTTTAATTCTAGAAGCTGCTGCGTCTGAAATTGGTAGTATTAAACGAGAAGGTACACCTGGGTGTAAGGACGAAATGTACATTTTTCAATTTATTTATGTGAATTCTCTGAAGGCTCGTGGATATACCACTCCTAATGCTATTTTGCCAGTGTTTTTACGGGACATTGGAAAAGTTTATCCTGGATATGGAAAGACTGGTTTGAAGCCTGTATCATATACTGGGAGTGAAATGAGTGTTGTTGAAGACGTGAGTGACGATTGAATTTTCTTTGGTTAGGTAAGTAATGACTGTGTTTATAATTTTTATCTTCGATTTTAGATTGTTTGGTGTAATTTAAAGGTTCATTTTGGTAGAATTTCTTTTGGTAGTTTTCGTTCACCATCTTGGATTTTGTCCGTCTTGATTTTAAATTGTTTGGTGTAATTTAAAGGTTCATAGTTGGTAATATGTTTTGGTAGTTTTCGTCCGCCATCTTGGATTTTGCCCGTCTTCTATCAAATTACCCTCCATACAAATATACTAACTCAAACTTTTAACATTTTCACTACTACAGTATGTGACCTACAGTCTGTCTCATGTTGGTGAGGTTCAAAATGTGTTGAACCATGGGTGAAAATGTTTTGTAACGTAGCTTCCAGTACTGTACGAACACAACCTGCTTATAGATTAACAATTTAAGAATGACAAAAAGTTATATATATGAGAAAGGGAAAGAAGAGGAAGTTCAAAATGTGAATCTCTACTGATCTTAACCCCAGAAGAAGCTACTGTCTCTGGTTAAATGCTACAGAAGTTTCTTTCAAGTGCCCATTGTGTTCCAGAAAGTCACTTAGTGATTTCAGATCCAATAAAGTCTTTGTGTGTTTCCCTCTCCATAGAAGAATGTAAATCAGTCATTTCCGACTTATTCAAACAAGGCTAAGAATAAAATTTTGGGCATTTTGTAATCTTTAGATGGTATCTGTAACTTACTTATGGCCTTTAAGGAACCCAGAGGTTCATTGCTGCCCTCACATAAGCCCTCCATCGATCACTATCCTGAGCAAGATTAATCCAGTCTTTTCCATCATATCCCACCTCCCTCAAATCCATTTTTATATTATCCTCCAATCTACGTCTCGACCTCCCCAAAGGTCATATTCTCTCTGGACTCCCAACTAACACTCTATATGCATTTCTGGATTCGCCCATACGTGCTACATACTCTGCCCATCTCAAACGTTGGATTTAATGTTTCCCATGTCAGGTGAAGAATAAAAATGCATGCAGTTCTGCGTTGTGTAACTTTCTCCATTCTCCTATAACTTCATCCCTCTTAGCCCCAAATATTTTCCTAAGCACCTTATTCTCGAATACCCTGAACCTCTGTTCCTCTCTCAAAGTGAGAGTCCAAGTTTCACAACCATACAGAAGAACCAGTTATATAATTGTTTTATAAATTCTAACTTTCAGCTTTTTTGTGAGCAGACTGGATGATAAAAGCTTCTCAACCGAATAATAATCGCATTTCCCATATTTATTTTGTGTTTAATTTCCTCCCGAGTATCATTTATATTTGTTATTGTTGCTTCAAGATATTTGAATTTTTCCACCTCTTTAAAGGTTAAATTTCTAATTTTTATACAGCATTTCCATTTCGTACAATTTTCTGATCACGAGATATAATCATATACTTTGTCTTTTCGGGATTTACTTCCAAACATATCTCATTACTTGCTTCAAGTAAAATTCCCGTGTTTTCCCTAATAGTTTGTGGATTTTCTCCTAACTTAGTCACGTCATCCGCATAAACATTCAATTCCAAACCCTCTCTGTTATCCTGGACTTTCCTAATGGCATATTCTAGAACGAAGTTAAAAAATAAAGGTGATAGTGCATCTCCTTGCTTTAGCCCACAGTGAATTCGAAAAGCATCTGACAGAAATTGTCCTATACGGACTCTGCTGTACGTTTCACCGAGACACATTTTAATTAATCGAACTAATTTTTTGGGAATAACAAATTCAATAAGAATATTATATAAAATTTCTCTCTTAACCGAGTCATATGCCTTTTTGAAATCTATGAAACCTATGATGTACTGTACCCTTATACTCCCATTTTTTCTCCAGTATCTATCAAATACAAAAACTCTAATCAATAGTCGATCTATTACGCCGAAAACCACACTGATGATCCCCAATAATTCAATGTTTTCTGTGACTAATATGTAAAATATATTCACTCGAAAAGAGGGGGAGTACAGAAAGAGGACACAGAGAGAGCAGATGCCGTGCGAGAAACAGTGAGGACAAGTTCCCCTACCGCTAATATTTTTTCAGAACAAACCGATTTACCAACTAACCAAAGATGCAGCCTCTAACTTGTCAAAAATAGCTAAAATTGTGTTTCCCATTCCTGTGAGTAACGCACATGTAGAACAAGTGTTTTCCTTAATGAAAAACTTGAGAGATGAAACAAATTTCAGGTGAAATCCGTGAAAAGTGAACTTATTGTTAAAATAAACTATGAGTTGTCCCGAATTCCATCAATATGCCCATGAGATGCTGCATCACACAAAAAATACGTCTGTGTTCCAGCCCCACTGATTTCTACAAAGCATCGGGTTCATAAGATAAACATTTAACTTTAATACTTTTAAAAATTTAGAATATACAATTTGTAGTTTATTCTTAATTTGTCATTATTTAATGTTTCTACTTTCTAAAACAGAGTACCACATGTTTCAATTGTCTCGACTTTTGACTTCAAGGTGGCAACTCTAGCTACAACAATGCATTAGAATATACAGTTATCAAATGATTTTTATGTAAAAAGTATGGAAGCCCAAAAGTATCTGTGGCTGCAAACTAAAATCACGTGTTTACCAATATGCATAACTCTCACAGTAGCCAATGAATCAAAAGAAAATTATCCCTTCTTTGGTGTAGCTTTTCTGGAGAAATACCATTTCAACTTCTAACATGCAACATTACTGGGAAAAATCGCAATAAAGAGAACGCCAGTAGGAGAAGTTATCCCCACCCACATGAAATACGTATTCTACACGACACTCACGTTGTGTCTCTGGTGAGCTAGTAGGGGAAAGTGGAAGGGGTGGTAGGCGGAGCTTCTACGTTGTTTAATGCGATTTTCCCCATTATATTAAAAAATATGGATAAACTTGAGTATCGTCCCCGATTCTCCCAGAAATACCGCCACAGCACTCTTCAGGTCATACACTGGACATGATTGTCTGGCGGTGTACCTGCACTGTCTCAACATCTAACCCTCCACTCACCACACTTGTACTTTGTGAAACTCCAGATTACATCATGATTGGAGAATACAGGACTATAGACAAAGTAAAGTGCGCTCCTGAAGAGCAACTTGTTAATATCCTAGTGGAAGGCCACAAGGCAAATGAAACAGATACAATACGCCAGAGCATTAGCAACTAACTACATTATGTACAAATTAGTTATTACTTGTTTGAACTCTTCAATATAGGTCGTGTTATTTCTAAACAGTTAGCCTCAATGATATACGTTGGGGTGTTATTTCTCAATAGTTAGCCTCAATTATATATGTTGGGGTATTTTCCGCAATTTGTTCCCTTTACAAAGATCAATTATCATATATATAATATACAAGCTATATAAACATGGGAACAATATGTGGACATCATACTCGCAACTTCCACCTTCGGCACCTTCATGAATGTTGATAATAAAATGGCGGATTACGATGGTTTATCTTTGCTACACAAGCCACCTAACGCCGCTAAAAATTAAAAATGAAATTCACGTACTTGCACTGGATAAACGTTTAGGAGTCTTCTTTTCCGATGTTTCAAACAAATATTCATCTGGATCGTGACCTTCATCGCGAAGAGCCTGAAACAAAATCGATAAAACATAAACTTACATCACATGAAGTAGCTTCAAGAGACCGACTATGTTACATTAGTTTACTTCCACTTTAAATCGTTAGGACTTACTTTTTGCAACCTTTCAATTAAAACAGCCTTCACTCCAGTCTTATCCAAATTACGTTTCTCCAATTCTGCACGTAAATCTACCACTCTAAGATCAATTATCTTACGCTTCTCACTTTCTGCGGCCATTTTCTTTATCACGCTTGCGGTCTTTCTGTGCAGAAGGAGATATTCAGAAACGGAATTTCCAACAGGATGCAGAGTTGCTTTCCTTTAGTCATCAGAAAAATCTTTCGGACGTCTTGCTTCGATGTATCGAACAATCTTTCTTGATCCGAGTGGAAAATTTGTCGTAGTTGGCAACATCCAAAAGAAAATATGAATATAAAAGATGAAATGATGTAAGGAAATAACATTGTCATATTACTTCCAGGAATATAAATAATAAATTAGTAAAAATCAATATTATGCCACAAAGGAAGTCGTAGGATGTGAATTAATGACGTCATTTAAGAAGAGATTGCCTGAGAGAATAGAAAGATTACCGAAAATGTACGTACACTCGTTGGTATACACATAAAAGATCCAGTCTGGTCACCATAGAGGTAAGGCTGTTTTCCATCCTAGAACATATATAATAATAGGTAGAAAAGCGCAAAATATGCATATTTTGTGTGTTCGTTCCATGGATGCTTATTCACTACAGAAACTCGTTAGTGATTCGATTCTTAGTCTGCATGAGAGGGCGTGGTATCTTTCACAGGCACCTTCGCACAATTTACACACGCACTCTGCACTGGGCTCATGGTAGCCTGTCGTTTTGCAGATCTTGAAATGAAAACCATGCACTGCGAAGCGTGTGATGGTGTGTCTGAGTTCGTAGTACGGTCTCTTCCACTCGTCGGACAGCATGGCCTCTGTTGTATAGAAGTCGCTCCATATTTGTGACCTCTTCGTTCGGAGTTCCTGTAGGAGATTCTCGTACTGGGCAGTGGACGGGAGCAGTAGTTGGTGTCTCAAATCTTCGATATAGAAGGGTTCCCTTGACATTTCGTAGCATAGTCGTGATGGAGCATATTTTGATATGGATAGGGCTCTTTTAATAAATGTTGCCTTCACTCGTTCTATGCGTTTTAAATTGCTCTTTGTAAGGTTCTCCCATATGATGTTCAGACCATATTGCAATATAGGGCTGATTTTGACTTTGAATAATGTCATGGCTGTCTCTAGCGATAATTTGCTTACATGCTGTACTTCATGCATTGCTTTTATAGCATGTATGGTTCTTTCATTTACATGTTGTGTATACGTATCCCCATGCGTTTGGAGGGTGATTCCTAAGTACTTGAATTGGGTTACATTTTGTAGCTCCCTGTGCTCCAGACGGAATGTATCTTCAGCTGCTATTCTTCCTCCTCGGCGGAAGATCATGGATACGGTTTTGTCTACATTGATGGCTAATTCGTTCTCTCGGGCCCATATTGATAATTGGTCTAGCGAGGACTGAAGCTTTTGCCGCGATGTGGACGCTAGGGCCATGTCGTCGGCATATATATACATGCTGACTCCATCTAGCTTGACACTGTTCACAATATCAGCTGTTGCTACATTGAATAACGTGGGGCTTAGTGGGTCGCCTTGCAACACCCCGATACTTTGCTCTATAGGTTCTGAGTATGTGACGCTGTCGTCGATTACTAAGCTGTTTTTGTGCAATATGTTGTTTACTATTCTGGTGACGTAATGACCTGTTCCAATCATCGAGCCCAGTTTCTTTATTATCATGTTTCTGTTGATGGTGTCAAACGCTTTGCTGTAATCCACGAAAACTGTATACAGCTTTCCTTTTGGATGTCGCAGTGCATCTTGTATGTCTTCTTGGAGGCATCGGACAGCTTGAATGGTCGATCTTCCTTCCCTGAATCCAAATTGTTCCTCTGGGATACTCGGGTCTATCATTTCTGCCAAGCGACCTGTTATTATTTTCGTGAAAGTTTTCAACAGCACATCTTCCAAAGCAATACCTCTGTAGGCGTCTGGGTTCTTGGGGTCTCCCTTTCCTTTATATAGCATTTTGATAATTGCTGTTCTCCACTGTGCAGGGATTTGCCCTGTGCGCAGGCATTCATTCATGAGTGCTGTCCATGCCGGCACCATGATTGGACCCGCGAGCTTCAAGTGTTCATTTGTGATGTGGTTAGGACCTGGTGCTCTATTTGGTCTGCAACAGATTGCTTATCCCCACAGTCTAACAGATACAAACAGATACAGTCACGCAACTCATACGTATAAAATATGCCAACATTTGACAGCTGGCGCGACAGTAGCCCTCTAGCGGCAGGCAAGTTAAAAGTGTGCACACGACATTATGATAACACATCAGCTATAGCATTATGGTGGTACTGTTATAGCTGTTAAATCAACTTTATATCACCGACATATACCTACACCTAACTTTACAAATCTTGAAGCTACATTCATAGAAATTCCAATAAACAACTCAAACTTGCAATTAGGAGCTATCTATTACTCTCCAAATCTGAAACTTCTAGACAATGATCTAGATTTGCTTCATGAAATGTCAAAAAACTACATTCATGATGGTGACTTCAATTGTAGAAACCCAAAATGGAACTCAAGAATTATTACTCCTAGAGGAAAACAACTTGAAGCACACGCTTCCCTACATAAATATAACATAATAGCTCCTTCACAGCCAACTCACTTTCTATACAATAATCTGCATATGCCGGATGTATTAGACATTGCCCTTGTCAATACTACTATTACACCTCTATACATTGAAACAGTTTCTGCTCTGTCTTCAAACCACGACCCAGTCATTCTAGTTCTAGATCACATTCCAGCTTCTTCTATATTAAAACATGACAAAAGAAAAACAGTCAATTGGAAATTCTTCAGGGAACTCGTAAACTCTTCCGTGCCAGGCAATATAATCATTAAATCAAGAGAGGACTTAGATAAAGCTGTACAAATCTACACCTCCACAATTGGCAGTGCTATCAAAATCGCAAAAACTGCATACAATAAGAACCCAGACACAGCTAAGAACCTAGAAATTCAAACTCTTTGCAAACAGAAACGCTTAGCTAGGAAAAAGTGGCAAAAAACTCGAAATGAAACTGACAAAAATATCTATAACAATTCAAAAAACAAATTACAAAGAAGAGCTTCTGAACTGAAAATAGATAAATTTGAAGCCGATGTCAAGGATGCTGCATCTTCAAATACTATCTGGAAAATAACAAAAAGACTTACTTCATCTACCAACATCAATAAACAGCAACCCATACATACTACAAATGGCATCAAATACAATCCACAAGATAAAGCTGAAGCAATTGCTGAATATCTAAAAAATCATTTTAGTGAACCAACTGCTGACCCGAACTACATGATCTCAAATTAAGACATGATTGACAATATTAATAGAGATTTAAAAGTTCATGATGCAAGTACTATTCCTCATACAACCCCTTCAGAAGTTAAAAAATTATTAAGACTTTAAAATCTTCAAAATCTCCTGGACCAGACAAAATTAGTAACTTAGCTCTCAAAAATCTACCAAAGAAAGCTATATGCCATATTACTAAGTTGTTCTACTCAGCATTGAAAACTCAATATTTTCCCTCATCTTGGAAACATTCACAAATCATTACAATTCCTAAACAGAACAAGAATTCTATGTATTGTCAAAATAGAAGACCAATATGTCTTTTGAATACACATGGAAAATTATTAGAACGGATCATCCTCAAACGAATGTTGCCTTATACAGACACCATTATTCCTCCTTGGCAAACAGCTTTTCAAAAAGGAAGATCAGTAACTCATAATGTAGTCTCTCTCGTAGAAGACATAACCAAAGGCTTTAACAACAAATTCTACACAGTAGCCATCTTTTTGGACGTTTCTAAGGCATTTGATAAAGTTTGGCACATTTAGTTCTGCTGTATAAACTTAATAAATTTCTGCCTCGCTCATTAACTCACCTTCTAGCTAGCTACTTAGAAAAGAGATCTTTTCAAGTCCTCATAGATGGCCAACTGTCTTCCACTTATATAGCAGAAGCTGGAGTTCCACAAGGCTCTGTACTTGGTCCTATACTGTACTGTCTCTACACTTCAGACATTCCTACTACTCTCAAAACTAAAACACTTCTGTATGCTGATGACACAGTTATATATAGTGTTAAATTCAGTCCTCAATATGCTGTTTCTGCAGTTCAAAACAATGTACTTCTATTAGAAGAATGGCGTATTTCTTTAAATCCTGAAAAATGTCAGTCAATAATTTTCTCCAAGTGTTTAAAAAGATCTCGTGACAAAATAAAAATATGCAATCAAGAAATTCAATACAGTGACCATGTAAAATATCTTGGTATTACTCTTGATAACAAGTTGTTATGGCACAAGCACATAAAATCTGTAACAACTAAGAGCTCTCTTAGAATATCTCATCTTTACCCCCTGTTCAAATCTCCTGTTCTCAGTCTAAGAAGAAAAGTTATGCTCTACAAAATGCTGATTTTACCAATCCTAACTTACGTTGCCCCAGCTTGGTGTTATATTCCAAAAACAGTCTTTCAACCTCTTCAAATTGTTCAAAATAAAGTGCTCCGAATAATACAAAATTCAGACTGGTACACAGCAAATGCACAAATACACTTTGATTTGGACATGACATTTCTGAAAGACTCATTACGTGAACAAGTTAAGAAGTTTTATAACAGTGCAAATTCAAGTGAAAATCCATTCATCAAGCATCTTGGTCAATACAATGCAAATTTCTACAAGAAACACAGAACACCAAAATCCTTTTTAAGTGAATAACATACACTTTTCCACAACCTCTGACTTCCTTAAACCTACACTAATGTCTCTATGTCCAGTTGTTTTGACAGCTGGACATGAACAATATTTGTGCATCATTATTTGAATTTACACTAAAATACGAAAAGGCAGAAAACATATTTGTTTGGAACTTTATCAATAAATTGCTGAATGTGAAAAAAAACACATGAGAAAACGGGTTTTGCGTAATTTATTTTATATTTTTATGCTATACAGTAAGTGTATATGTTCTTATTAATTTTACTTTAGAATCCTAGAAGAATTTCACACGCAGTTAATCTACAAGTTTCAGAAGCTGGGAATAAACGCAATTCTTTCTGCTCCTTACAACTGAATCATGGCCCTGATCACGTATCATGGTTTGAAATAATATAATTGTTTGTACGTGGACGGTTAATTAAATTCATTCCTAAATATATTTATGAACCATTGGAACTCTATATTTCCTGTGAGAAGAGTCCAAATTGTAGGGCATATCTCGTAGGCTACATCGCGTGGTGAACTCCTCTCCCTATTTCCTGAGAAATTAACTATTTTCCATAACGCAAATTTGGGTAAACTCGGCCGCTGAGGTAAACTTAAAAATAAAAAAGGGGAAGATTTAAACCTTAATTTGGCAGACATTGATTTATGAAGTTCATTATTTTTTCATTTTTTTATTATTATTTTGAGTCGCTAATAGTGCTGATATTATGGTTTCAATGTTTATGGAAAGTTTACCGCATTTTACATTAGGCCTACATTTCCAGTTTTCACGCATAAGCTTAATTTTAACTTACCCTACCTATATAATACGTAATTTACATGCACTTACTGTTATTATGACGTAGGTGAGAATGTGAGAACAAATGAATACACAATTTTGTTGAAAAAATTGTAACTTCAATTAACTCAGGCCTAATTTTATTTTCAGAGCAGAAGTGGTGTAAGTCAAAAATGGGTAATGAGGGTTAAAGTGAACATTCTGTAAAATACAGCGCAAAGTAGCAGTTAATATTGAATTTATTTAAATTATTAGTAGTCAGTAAATAGCACGAAGGATATATTAATTGCTACTTTGCGCTGTATTTTACAGAATTTTTACTTTAAACCTCATTACCTAATTTTGACTTATACCACTTCTGCTCTGAACGGCTCAAATAATCACTGGTAATGTAAAATCAACGCCAATAACAGTCATGCAAATTATTACCGAAAAGATTGCTTTTTATATTAAATTAAAAAAGGCTCTTTTATTTCTTGAGAACCTAATGCGTCTGCCACATGACTCTACACCAACACATCAGAAATTTATCGACACAGTCTGGATTTATTCAAGAAGTGAATATTTTGCAAAAGGATTATAATACGCCATGAATTCTTGAAAAATTAACACCATAATCCCTACTTGAATGCAATATAACATTCAACTATTGAAAAATATAAAGAAAAAAATACGAATACAAAAATTATGGAATTACTTGCATTAAAAACCGTAGATACATTATCCAAAATCGGAATAGTTACACATTTACACATGATCTCTGCAAAAAAAAAAAAAATATACTGTAACAGGTATTTACTTTGTTTTTATTTAAACTCTCCTTCCTGACAAACAAATAGGTAACTGATAACTAATAAATGTTTTATAGAACACAATACGTAGGTTACCTACAACAGGTTATGACTGAGTTATGATTTTCTCTTGGTCTTTAGGGAATCTGAAAAACGATAAATTCGGAGATTTAAACTTGTTGTTACTGCAATTTTCGTCATTGCACACATTGCCTTTATTCCGACGCATGATTAAAACGTTATTGTAACATCTCGCATACCTCTAAAGCACGTGCTGGCTGTATCAACCCTATGACCAGTGCCTTGCCTGCCGCTTGAGCGCTAGTGTCGTGAATGTTGGCAAAAAAAAGTGTTGAAGTTGCGCGACTGTATATATTAGACTGTGTCATCCCTATGTAAAAATCGATAGCACCACAGTCTACTATATACAGCCACGAAGCTTGAGTTTTGAGGGTGCTAGAAACAATAGACTGTGACGGTACTATTTTGCATTGCCTGTACTGAGGCGATATTAGCGATCCTAGTGGTGAGCAACTATCTAATGTTTGCATATTTACTACTTATTGACTTTCGCGACTGTATATACTGTGATAGCACTTTCAAGATAACAACCGCTAGTATCGCCAGCCGTCCGCCGTAAACGAACACGAGATGGCAGTACAGTCGCTAATGCAATTCAAATGCGAGAAATGACGTGACTCCTTATGTAACAACTAGATGGCAGCATAGTAAACCTGACAAAAGTTGTTACCGTCAAAGCCTATAAGGCCGAACAATCTGGGTATATATGATCTAGGCTTCCATGTGCATACTTTCGATGTATGTGCCGGCCTGGATGGCTCAAGCGGTAAGGGCACAGTATGTTTCTATCGCTTGGTCCGAAAGGTTGTGGGTGGGAGTCTCGCCTTGAACATGGGTCCAAGAAAGTTTAAGAAAGCGAAAAACAGAAAGAGAAACGGAAAGGGGGGAAAATTAAAAAAAAGTATGTTTCCTTCTTGAACAGCAATTATACTGATATAGTAAGTATGAACCATAAACTTACTAAATATCCATACTACCAGAGACACCTACAGTTATCTACAGGTTATAACTACTCTAGAGCAAGAATATCCAGGCTATTAGTTTGTTGCCCGGCCACCAGTAGCGCTAAACGTTTCAATTTAATTTTCTGATTGGATACTGGTGGGGAAAACCATACAACCATAGTCTAGTACATACAGTCACGAAGTTCTCAATACGTAGGGAATATGCATCAAATGACAGTTGAATTTTAGTTGCTAGCCATTAGGATCGCTACTATCGCATCATCACCGACAATGGGAAATAGTACCGGCACAGTCTATTGTTCTAGTACTCTCAGTTGCTAACTGCTTGGAACGCTGTATCGCGAGAAATTAAAAGACTCACCTCTAGCTTCGTGACTGTATGATATTAGGCTGTGATACAGTCGGCCTCGGTAGCATAGTCGGTATAGCGCTGGCCTTCTGTGCTCTACGTTGCGGGTTCGATCCCGGCCCAGGTCGATGGCATTTAAGTGTGTTTAAATGCGTCAGGCTCATGTCAGTATATTTCCTGGGATGTAAAAGAACTTCTGCGGGACAAAATTCCGGCACACTGGCGACGCTGATATAAACTCTGCAGTTGCGAGCGTCGTTAAATAAACCATAATTAAACTGTGATACAACAACAAAAAAATAGCCATCGTATTTGCTTTGTTTCTGAGATGAGAAATTGATGACGATGTTATGAGTCGTTTGTGTGTTAATTCTATTTAATTAAGAAAGTAATTGAAATTTTCATCGGAAAAACTAATTTTTCACCCTAGATCATATATATATAATCTAGGGTTTCACTTATACTTATTCTGTTAAAATCATTACTTATTATTAGGGAACGGAATTTGGAGTAGTAAAAGCTAGTATTGGCATCTACACAGTCATTTGTTTACAACCCTTTATACCAAGTCCTCCCCTCCATGACATACTCGCAGATCTCTGCACGTCAACAACAGGTGAACGGGACAGTTGTCGCATAAGAACTTCAACATGCAGGTTTGCAGTTCAGAGTAGTGAAGTGCATGTACAATGCCGAAAGTGAAGCCAACTAACAATACAAAATTGAAAGACTATATTTGTAAAAGCTAAGATCGATTATCAAAATTCAGGAAACAATTCCCTAAATTATCGCTTCCCCCATGTCCATTTCTTAAGAGATGGGGGTCATGGTTAGAAGCTTGCAATAATTATTATTACGCACATCACCTCCAATCTGTGAAGAAAGTGGTCCAGTCTTTCGACTGCGATTCAAATATGTCAGGAACTGCTAAATGATAGAATAATCAAAAAAGAATCATGGATATTAAGTCAATTTTTTTTATATTTACCGGATGCCATTATTCGATTAGTACAGTCAGGAGTAGAACTAGTTAAGCAAATAAATATTATGAGTACTATTGTAAATAAACTGAGTGCAGTAGAAGGTGAAGTAGGAAAACGTGTTGGTGAAAAAATGAACAGAGTTTTGATTAAAAATGATAGTACAGTATTCTCAGTCGGATTTCAGATGCACTAACAAACACGTGTTCCAATGACGTCATTCAACATGCGAATTTAATTGACGTATTTTGTTTCAAGTACTCTCCAATTGTCTCTGCAGATGTAGAGCGGAGTTTTTCCGTGTTAAAAAATTTCCTTCCTTGCAAAAGAGCAAAGTTGTGTTTAGAAAATTTGAAAATGATATTTACAATTTACTATAACAAGGCACAGCAGGAATAATTGTTTCATCACCAAAACATAGCATTAATTGAAAATGCCATTTCGTTTGACTCTACATTTTGTTCAACATTTAATGATACTCTATTAGGCTATGTTGTAAATATTGTAGTATTATATATACATATATATATATATTTTTTAAAATACTGTAGTGTACGTTGTGTACATATTATCATATTTCACGTTATTGTAAATAAAGGTTTTAATTTAGCACGCTCCTGACAGAAAAACACACATATTCAGAGTCGAGTTCCATACAGAAGACAACTGTCAGCCACCAATATTTCCCCTGACACGCGAGGACGCAGAGATTGATATTTAATTATGTATATTTGTAATGTTGTTTATTGGTATTTTGTGCGTTGCCAAGAAAAACACATGTAGTTCAAAGTGAAATACAGATTATGTATGTAGGCCACTATATGTCATTAAACTATTCCATATGTTTATTCTGAAATACGTTTACAGCACGTTGCGTGTAAGTTTGTATGAAGTGAACTGTACTCGTCCATGCTCTGTGACGCAGCTCGCTTGACAGTCACTGATCTACGAATATCTATACTACGTTTCACCATTCTTTATAATACTCCAAATCCCTTTCCCTACTTATTATATTAACTAAATAATATGAACACAGAAATAATAATATTCATCTTTAAAAAAACTTGACAATAAATGCAGTTATGCAAAAGGGAATCAATCCACAAAATCGTGATTTTTAGAGAATGTACCAGGAAGCTGGGGAAGGATCATTATACACTATAAAAAATGACACAACCCATCTCCTAATACAGCTGTAGAAAAAAACTGCTCTAAATTTTTGGTAAATTAATTATGAAACAAAAGGAAAACTACATAAAAATCTAAGTTCCTGCCTTCTGTGAGTTGGATCCCTTTTGCATAACTATTCCCAGTTTGATGAACAAAACAACCAATTTCACGATCAAATATTCAAATGTGCATTTAATGCCTACCCACTTCACTTGCGTGATTCAAATGTTAAGTTTCACACCCAGGCCACCAGGAGCGCGTCAATTTTCTGCTTCCCTGTCGTAACAAGCGTCGTGCACTTCTATTTTTTTTCTGCGCGGTTTCCAAGTTTTTGTGCACTATAGGGTAGATCCAAGAGGCTTTCCTCTTACTCTCCGTATATGATCCATGCATCTTAATGTTGTCTATCATCTAATATTATACTCTTCTGCCGAAAACGTTCCTTCTGTTCACCATTCCTTCCAGTGCATCTTTCAGTAGGCAGTTTCTTCTTAGCAAGTGGTCTAGCCAATTTCTTTTCCTCTTCCTGATCGGTTTCAGCATTATTCTTGCTCCACTCACTCTTTACAACATCGCTTCATTTCTGTTCATTTCACACGCTTCTTGTCGCTTCTCTTCACGTCGTCGTAATGTCCATGTTTCTGCCCAATACAGTGCTACACTGCACTTCACTAGTCTCTTCCTAAGTTCTTTTTCCAAAGGTCCACAGATGCTCTTTTTCTATTAAAAGCTTCCTTTATCATTTGCCATTACATACTCAAGTGTTCTGCCCATGGACAGGCTTTTCACTGTAAACCCAGCTTTCTCCAATATTTCCTATTTTCTGCCTTCCTCTTAGTCTCCGCATATGATCCAATAATAATAATAATAATAATAATAATAATAATAATAATAATAATAATAATAATAATAATAATAATAATGATGATGATGATAATAATAACAATGTAACAATAATAATAATAATTTTTACTTGGCTATTTAATGACGATGTATCAACTAGGCCTATTAAGTTATTTAGAGTCGATAGGAGTGGTGATAACGAAATGGCATTTGGCGAGATGAGGCCGAGGATTCGCCATAGATTACCTGACATTCACCTTACGGTTGGGTAAAACTCGGAAAAAATCCAGGTAATCAGGTGAAGCAGGGATCGAACCCGCGCCCAAGCGTAACTCCAGTTCGGCAAGGAAGCTTGTTAGCAGACTGAGCTACCCCGGTGGCCATTAACAACAAAAACAATAATAATAATAATAATAATAATAATAATAATAATAATAATAATAATAATAATAATGATAATAATTTTATTTATTTATTTATTTATTTAGAATATTGACGTGCAAAAACAACAGCACAAGGCCAATTACAGTTTAGCACGATACAAAACAGAACAAAACAACAAATGATGATGAGAATGAATGATAGAAAATGGCAATGAGATTAAATACAAACAATATAATAGTCTACATCAATCATTGATCAAATAATAATTATAAAATTATAAATTAGTAAAATGAGATAATTGAAATAATGGAATAGTCTACATTAATCAACTGACCAAATGCAAGAAATAAAATGGACAAATAATATTAATAATAACAATAACAATAATAATGATAATCTTAATGATAACGATAACGACGCGGTAACGGTACCGGTGATAGTAATAATAATAATAATAATAATAATAATAATAATAATAATAATAATAGTAATAATAATAATACAGTTCATCCCTTGGTCACGCAGTATGTCCAGTCGACCAAGTCAACGAACATTACTTCTGGATGAATAATAAATTATTGAGTCAGCAGGAAAGGGAAGTATCGATATAAAACCCATCACTATACCACAGTCTAATCTTGTGTGCAGACCATTTGGATTTTCAGAAATTCGAACCCGGGCATCATGGGAGGAAAGACGATGCTGTCGTTGCTCATATAATGGTGCATCTATATTTCACTTTTGTCCGATTGAATTCCCTTCTTACTTCATGAATATTTCATGAAAACGTAGTGTTTGTGTTTAAACTGTTTCTCGGAATTCGAAATATCTAATACTAATATTTGCTTTCCTGCCAGACGTCAATGCCCAGTAAAACCTTTAGCCGATCACTGCTTCTAAAATGCTTATTCACAGGTCTGAATAAAAATGTAATTGTATTTTAATGACACTAAATCGGGGCTGAAGAAAGGGTGATGCAAAAGAGAAGTGGGCCTACATGTGGTTACGGCGTGAGCATTTAAGATTCTTTAAGTTCATATTTGTCAGTACGTAATTTGAAAAAGCAAACTTATCAGCATTCGTAGGCCTAAACAGTTAGAGAAACTCCTCGCAACTGCAAATTCTTTGACTGTAACATCATCGTCGTAAACAGTCACATTTCTTCATTAGAGAAACGACAGCAAGAAAACTCATGTTCAATGTTCAATCATCTCATATGTTTACTAACAAGTACAACAACCATCTCACGTCCATAGCATCTTCAGCAATGGTTCACAATTTTACTATACAATGATGCTTGTGAACTCATCATTACTTATTGACATTTAATTGTTTTTAACTTATGATATTAACATATCTCTCAAGATTTTACTTGCGACCGCAACATTATGATCAAGTCATAAACCACTATCGATTAATTGTTATACAACGAACCGTCACAGCAACACGAGATCGACCACAACAAAATGCAAATTTAAAACATTATGGTTTAACAGATTATCATGACATCAATTTAGTTTATACAAACATCCATATTATACGCTCAAAACCTTCGTCGCCAATCCTAAGTCCTTCTTTATTTACACCA
This sequence comes from Periplaneta americana, assembly GCF_040183065.1. Classification (NCBI taxonomy): domain Eukaryota; kingdom Metazoa; phylum Arthropoda; class Insecta; order Blattodea; family Blattidae; genus Periplaneta; species Periplaneta americana. Next base: position 172,639,929 of record NC_091123.1, read on the forward strand.
TTTTTCCATAATAGTCAAATAGGATCCCATAAACCTTTCTCCCCTTGATTTCAACACATTGAAGATGCTTTTAAATTATATATGTAATATTTTCTGTGTCATACCATGTTAAAATATGAACATTTAATTTAAGAGGCTTATCTTTTAACAAGTACAGGGACATCATTTTATTTTTACTTCAATTTTTATTGTACCTGAGTTTTTGAATGTACTTCACTCCCACCCCCTCTACTAGTAAACTTAAAATCGTTCTCCACACAGAGCCAAGGCCGCGTATGCAATACTGAGTGAGTACAGTACGTTCCAGAAATATGTTCACGTTTTCCAGTGACGAAAGAGCTTTCGATATTGAATCATATTTTCGTACAGGTACTGTCGTCCGTTTGTCTATGTCGCATCCTGGTTTCCCCCACCTGCTTCTGTTCGCCCCTCTGTAAATTCTAGTAGCTGGGCTGTTTTAGTTCTTTTCTGAAACAAATAATTTCTGTTAGGAATTGGACGTCTACGTAATATTATACAACTGTTTAAAATAACTTAAGTAAAAGGGTCTCGTTAAGTAATTAACTGCCACGTGATCCCCCCCCCCCTTTCTACGACCCTGCGACAAAACCACTTGAACGGAAAATAGATAGCATTTCAGAGTAATTTTATCTTTTCGGATCGGGCAGAAGTGAAGATTGAATTTACAGTACGTAAGGTACTCTTTCATAGAGTAGGTACAGAATTATTTCAACATGAGTTACTAGTACGAAGGACGAAACTGGTAATTGGAATTAGGTACAATAGTCTATAGTGCGATAATATGCACAACAGAACTGAAGCCTGTATCGAAATGAACGGCCACTATTTTTAAAAATGTGTTTAAATATCCATATTATGATTATTTTTTCAATTTAACTTCTTTCTCTATATTGTACGCTAATGTGCTATAACAGTACAATATACACTGCATAATTAATACGTCCGAATGGATAGCTCAATTCGTCAGTAAAAACACTAAGTGTTAATACGGTACTCTATTTTGGTTAAACAAAAACCTAATGAAAATTATCAAACTCAGAATTGGGATATTTCATAGTTTACATAAATGGATGAACTACTTTTCTTCCCTCCTATACCTAATAAAGTGATTTGTATTTCACGCCAGTATCATCGAACTCCAGCCTTGAAGGGGGAGCAAGCGGTGTTTCCGGTTCTAGATTTTTAATCCAAAGATATAGCCAGGTTAATATTAAAAATGTTAGTAAAAATAAAATGATGTCCCTGTATTTATTTGAGTCATTACATATTTTAATCTAATACAATAACTTGTTCACGATCTCCAGCTAACATGAAGAATATGACATTAAATATGCATATTTATTACATAATTTGTTGCTGTGTTTTAGTATACTTTTTAGAAAATATTTTAAAATGTATTTATGTATTCTAACTAATTAATTTGTGTACTTTAACATATATTATACACTTTAGGTACAAATATCTTTGTATGAAGATGCCCACAATAGGGCGAAAACGTTCATAAGAAAAATAAATGTGTTAACAAAATATTTTTAAGTTAACATCGTAATAAGTCAAGACGGAAAATAAACAAAAAAACTATATTATCTCTTTACTAACAAGGTTTGTATGGAAATAAAAAAGTCTCGCCAATGTCATAAGTGGAACTGTGAAATCAAAATATGTGGCATGTGCTTATAGAAATTCTACTTCAGATCGGGCATAGCCCTCTTGACGGTACGTTCGTAACGAACTATTCATACTGCATTTCCGTTTTATTTCACAAAATTCTGTCAAGCCAGCGGCGTGTCTCAGTCGGTTAAGGCGCTTGCCTGCCGGTCTGAAGTTGCGCTGGGTGCGGGTTCGATCCCCGCCTGGGCTGATTACCTCGTTGGGTTTTTTTCCCAGGTTTTCTCCAACCGTAAGGTGAATGCCAGGTAATCTATGGCGAATGGCGAATCCTCGGCATCATCTCGCTATCACCAAATCTCATCGACGCTAAAGAACCTAAAGTCTGTGTGATGCATCTTGTCTCACTGTGAAAAGAGAGAGAAAGGTAGTGGCGTATACTGGTTAAAGGGTTTGGGCTACCGCTGACCCTATTATTACACAAAATATATCTAACAATTACTTTAATTTTAATTACTATGGTAAAACTAATAATACAAAATTATTACATTATGTTTTTTCTTTTGTAATTTCCTTGGGCTACCGCCGGTAGCCCCGGTAGCCCGCAAAGCCAGACAGGAGATATGTCTTACTTCGTCTGTATTGTTATGGCGATGGGGGAGTGGAGCGGTGCCGTCCATCCATCCAGTGGCGGAAGGGACTAGTTGATACATTCTGTAGCGCAAAATAAAATATCTCTCTTCGCACTGTGTAGTTCCGTCACTGAGCTTGTCTTTCAACAAACTGAGTTCCGGCAGCCTGTACAATATCAAGATTTTGAAAGGAATCCTGAAAATTTACAGCCCTACTATAATCTCCACCCTCATTTGAAGGGATGGTTTTATTGCTACTGAGACAAGATAAACCTTACCAGGTATAGTAGTTGATACAGTGTCGTTAAATAACAAACTAAAAAAAACTTCTGTAATGGTTAGATGTACTTTATTTACTTACCAGGATTTTCAACCTTTTCGTCGAAGAAGAGAACAGGACAATTAATGTACACGAAATAGAAAAAGGAGCATCTTCTGCGGACCTCTGGAAAAAGAACTAAGGAAGAGACTAGTGAAATGCTTTGTATGGAGTGTGGCATTGTATGGGGCAGAAACATGGACATTACGACGAAGTGAAGAGAAGCGAATAGAACCATTTGAAATGTCGATATGGAGATAAATGGAACGTGTGAAGTGGACAGACAGAATAAGAAATGAAGTTATGTTGGAAAGAGCGAGTGAAGAAAGAATGATGCTATTTGGATTGAATCCTTAAGAATATTCAACAAAAGTTTTTGAATTTCAAGAAATCGGGGTCCGAGTGCTTTTAAAATATCACACGTGAATTTAGGGAGTGTGCCACGTGCACCAAATAAAAGACCAGCAACACTCCACTGACTAGTGGGAATGTTATATTTCACAATTAGATAAGGGATGCAGGACTCATAAATGGATTTCTTCTCCTCATCAACGTGTTTTGCCTGCAGGACATCCCTCTCAAACCGGATTGTAGGATCAAGAACTATGTATTCCCTTAGATTGAGTCCTGTGGATGGCTACAATATCTGCTCTTCTGTTCGAATCTAAGGATGAAACGCAGTGGATCTCCTCGTATACTTCCCATCCACGACGCTTGAGGACATCAGCAATACCGGTCCTGGCCTTATGGTGTCGATTGTTGCGCAGCAGCTCCGTTTTTCGACAGAACCCCAACACGTGACCAAGAGTTTCCGTCTCGTTGCAGTCGGGATGGCGACAACGGTATATTATATTATATTATATTATATTATATTATATTATATTATATTATATTATATTTTATGCTCGACCATGCCGAAATGTAGTAATTATACACCTGATAGCAGACCTTTAATGATTGTCATTAAAGTACACCTACTCATTAAAGGTCAGGTCTTTCAGCCAATGACGTTTCAGGTTACAACTTTTCAGCCAATGACAGGTCAGCTTTCTACCGTTATAAAACCGCAAGTATCGATTATTCTCGGATATGCAATCGAAAGAGAATTAGCGAAAAGTCACGGAGGCTGGAAATCCAATACTGTCGCAGAAGGTTATGTTCTGTTACTATAATAATTAGCGTTAATTGTAAACAATATTCAAATAAATTCAATTTGTCATCTCGTTTTTCAATGTCTAATTTAATTTCAATGTTATCTCTGTAGGTTCTTATGGCCTAGCAAGGTAAATGTGGACATCTGTTCCTCGGAAAAAATCAATACTTTCGCGTCTGCGCACATCTCACAACATACGGGATATTGGTCAAGGTCAGATATAAAGAAAATTAATAGTATCAAGTTAGAAATATGGTCGAGCATAAAAAGTCGTATGAAACTCGCCTATAATGATAATTAAGAAGTTCGTATGAAAATTATGAAACTCGCTTGCGTCGTTTCATAAATATCCATACTCGCTTCTTAATTACCTTCATTATAGGGTCGTTGCATAATGTACTAATATTATATTATATTATATTATATTATATTATATTATATTATATTATATTATATTATATTATATTATATATTTTATTATATTATATTACATATTGAAATGCTACAAGTTACTTCACAAAACGGTTTTAACATGTCGTTAGTGCTGCACATGAGGTTGATTGCTTCACCTTCAGTGACGACAGAAATTCATTGCCGAATCGTGACCACTGCAGGTGTCAATTATATAGGTAACTAGTAACGTCATAATGTTATTGTTCTCATCGCCTCAGAATTAGCGTCTTGCCGTTTTATCACTTATTATTAAAGTACTCATGTTCTTATTTCAGAAAATCATTCGGTACCTACTTACGTTGAAAGAACACGTGGCAATTCCCAGCCTAGTTCGATTTCCAAGAACAGGACTGAAGAGGACTTCTCTTATATAAATAATAATAATAATAATAATAATAATAATAATAATAATAATAATCTATACTAATAATAAATCTGTAGCCAAAAATTTTCTGGTAATTTTCGATTTTCCAGAAATAATTGGTGTTAACATGTATAATTAACCACCCTGAAACCGAAAATCGCTTTTTTGAAATTTTTGTTTGTATGTCTGTCTGTCTGTCTGGATGTTTGTTACCTTTTCACGCGATAATGGCTGAGCCGATTTATATGAAAATTGGAATATAAATTAAGTTCGTTGTAACTTAGATTTTAGGCTATACGGCATTCAAAATACTTTATTCAAAAGGGGGTTATAAGGTGGCCTGAATTAGATAAATCGAAATATCTCCCTTATTATTAGTTTTCATGAAAAATGTCACATAACAAAAGTTTCTTTAAAACTGATTTCCCATAAGTTTTACTCTATACAAAATTTTGATAGGACTTATATTTAATGAGATAAATGAGTTTTAAAATTACAATAACAACGCCATCTAAGGCACTGTATTGAAATAAAAACAAATGACTTCGTCTATAAGGGGCCTTGGACAACAACAATCGAAAGCTATTAAACATAGCCTACAGAGAATGTTTCTGTGTTTGTGTGAAGTAATATCGAAAGCTTATTAATTGTTTAATTATTATTTTACCTTTGGAAAGTGTAGTTTCTCTAGATGGACATAATTCTATAATGTTATTACAGTAACTTCTGAGTGAAATATATACAAGAATTTTAAAATAACAATATAATACATTTTCACCGCCGCCTCAGATTATAGCGTTGTTGTTCCTGCAGTAACTCCTATGTGCAAAATATAAAATTTTTGAGTAGGAAGAAAAAGACTTTTATTCATTCCATGGCAATGGTACATAGGAGATCGTGAATTCTTACATTTTCGAAAGAAAGAAATATAATTACATATCACTGTTTATGCTTTATCACTATTTAAATTAATTGAAGGGTTCAGAACCATGGTGGGCCAAGCGCCATTTACTGAAGACGTAGAAAACAAGGGTTAAAATTAAGTTATTACCATTATTCAATGGAAACAAATAGCAAGTAATATGAAGTATACACATTAAAACTAAATGATATGTCATTCTTCATTAAACTATGGTTGCATGTAATAACAATTAAGAAACATGTTAAAGGAATTGTCATTGCAACAAACGAGTGCTCTCTGGACCAAAATGACCGCATTTTAATTATTTAAATACAATTTAAATTAAGTAACATATTAAACGATTTATCCTTCTATCAAACACGAATGTTCCCTGGATCAAACGTCCTATTTTAATTATGTAATTACTTTATATTTATTTCTAACAGGTGCAGCGGAGCGCATGGGTACGGCTAGTAATAATAATAATAATAATAATAATAATAATAATAATAATAATAATAATAATAATAATAATAATAATAATAATAATAATCAAACTTTAAGGACTGGTCTTTTAGCTCGTTCTGTTCACACTCTTGAATCAATACTACTATATTGCGAGATACTACAAGCAAGTGGTCTGATGAAAAAAAGACCACCTCATGCGAAGATGAAGGATAAACATAAGACAAAGGATACGCAGTCATTTCATATAGAAGGGATGAAAAACTTTACGGGTTCGCTAGATTTTGAACCGGAAACGACACAATTATAACCAAATCAATTAAAAAAATTATTTCAAGCCGATGAAGAAAATTACTTTCTTCCAATAGCTGATATATACCTGACTTTGCTTGATTCATCCAAGCGTCCACATCTATGTGTGAAATTATAATTAATTAATACAGTAGCTATTAAAGTAGCAGCTTGAATGGGCGAATCCAGAAATGCATATAGAGTGTTAGTTGGGAGGCCGGAGGGAAAAAGATCTTTGGGGAGGCGATGACGTAGACGGGAAGATAATATTAAAATAGATTTGAGGGAGGTGGGATATAATGATAGAGACTGGATTAATCTTGCACAGGATAGGGACCGTTGGCAGGCTTATGTGAGGGCGACAATGAACCTCCGGGTTCCTTAAAAGTCATTTGTAAGTAAGTAAGTAAATAAATAAATGAACGAACGAACGAACGAACGAATGAATGAATGAACGAATGGATGAATGAGCGAATGAATAAATGAACGAGCGAATAAATGAATAAACGAATGGATGAATGAGCGAATGAATGAATGAATGAACGAACGAATGAATGAATGAATAAACAAATAAATAGACAAATAAATAAATAGGTAAATAAATGCATAAATAAATAGATAAATAAATAAATAGATAAATAAATAAATAGATAAATAAATAAACAGACAAATAAATAAACAGAGAAATAAATAGATAAATAAATAAACAGATAAATAAATAGGTAAATAAATAAATAAATAAATAAGTAAATAAATAAATGGATAAACAGATAAATAAGTAAATAAATGAGTGAATGAATAAATGAATAAATAAAGAAATAAATGAGTGAATGAATGAATGAATGAATGAATAAATAAATAAATAAATCAATCAATCAATGAACGAACGAATAAATGAATGAATGAATGAATGAACGAGCGAATGAATGAATGAACGAATGAATTAATTAATTAATGTACGAATGAATAAACGAACGAACAAATGAATGAATAAATAAACAGATAAATAAATAAATAGATAGATAAATAAATAAATAGACAAATAAATACATAAATAAATAAATAGATAAATAAATAAATAAACTGATAAGTAAATAAATGGAGAAATAAATAGAAAATAAATAAACAGATAAATAAATAAATAAATCAATGAATAAATAAATACATAAGTAAATAAATGAATAAACAGATAAATAAATAAATAAATAAGTGAATGAATAAATAAAGAAATAAATGAGTGAATGAATAAATAAAGAGATAAATAAATAAATAAACTGATAAATAAATAAATAGAGAAATAAATAGATAAATAAATAAACAGATAAATGAATAAATAAATCAATGAATAAATAAATAAGTAAATAAACGAATAAACAGATAAATAAATAAATGAGTGAATGAATAAATAAATAAAATAATAAGTAAATAAATAAATAATTAAATACACAAACAAATAAATAAATAAATAAACAAATCAACAAATAAATAAAAAACAAATAACAAACAAATAAACAAACAAATTGATTAATTGAATTAAATAAGTAAAATAAAATAAATAATTTAAATAATATAAATAAAATAAATTAAATTAAATAAATAAGTAAATAAATAAATTATCATTAAGACGTCTTAGTTATCGATATTATAATCTAGTTCTACAATTCCTAAAAAAAATGTGCATGATCTGCACTATCACAGAGTTATCAAACATTTTAGATTCATGAATCATTTACAACTTCGTCGTAGTGGGATTCTCTTAGAATTCGTATCAAATTATTTACTTGCTTTGGCAGTAAAACAGCAGAACTTCCTGATAATATGTTATTCGTGCCAAAGAAGGGGCTGTCTAACGTTTCGGAACATCGGACAGATTCTACATTGGAGGAAATAACAACGCAGACACGAACGTGACGTAATCCCCTTCAGGTGATAGAATTAACTCTGTTCGTACATCTTGTCAAGGTATGCTTACAACAGGGCTCCCAAGAAAGAGCTCTCTTGTCTTCGAATGGCCTACGTGACAACTTCTAAGATATGCGATGAGCTTCAGTTAATCTTTTCCTGAAGATGTAACCTTGAACAATGTTGAAAAACGTATGTTCTTTATTAGGTACGAGGATATATTACGCTCTCACCTTCAAGGTCTGAATTTTCACTCATAGTCAGCAGACATGACAGGTTACATCCACAAACTTGATATGAGATATTGGTACGATAGTTATAATATCAGCTGTTGTTACAAATTGAGTGCCAAGAAGGTGAAATACATACTCGTTGTAAGTTTTACGCGTTTCTTAAAAATTGAACAGAAGAAGAAAAATAAATAAATAAGTAAATAAATAATAATAATAATAGTAGTAGTAGTAATAATAATAATAATAATAATAATAATAATAATAATAATAATAATAATAATAATAATAAGTCCTTTTTAAGGGCCCAGAACGACCATACTGCTGCTGGCCTCACGTACATATTCCGAAGCATAGGTGGACGAATGGACGAACAAAACGTACAGCAGAATCCGTATAGGTCAGTTTCTGTCAGATGCGTTTCCAATTCACTGTGGGCTAAAGCAAGGAGATGCACTATCACCTCTACTTTTTAACTTTGCTCTAGAGTATGCCATAAGGAAAGTCCAGGATAACAGAGAGAGTTTGGAATTGAACGGGTTACATCAGCTGCATGTCTATGCCGATGACGTGAATATGTTAGGAGAAAATCCACAAACGATCAGGGAAAACACGGAAATTTTACTGGAAGCAAGTAAACAGATAGGTTTGGAAGTAAATCCCGAAAAAACAAAGTATATGATTATGTCTCGTGACCAGAATATTGTACGAATTGGAAAATTATCTTTTGAAGAGGTGGAGAAGTTCAAATATCTTGGAGCAACAGTAACAAATATAAATGATACTCGGGAGGAAATTAATCACAGAATAAATATGGGAAGATAATATTAAAATGGATTTGAAGGAGGTAGGATATGATGGTAGAGACTGGATTAATCTTGCAAATCTAGTCTTTCAGGTGAAGCTCCCTGTAAAGCAGATTTGAATAATTTCAAGGGAAAAATTGTTCCGGGGCCGGGTATCGATCCCGGGACCTCTGGTTGAACGTACCAGCGCTCTACCACTGAGCTACCCGGGAACTCCACCCGTCACCGTCTCAACTTTTCACTTTATATCCACACAACTCGCGTGGGCTGACGAAACGCCAGAGACCCACAACGAGTGCACACAATCTCTGTGTGACTTGGAATTATGGTTTTCTGTTAACGTACACAGTACCGTATATATTATGCAAATCTAGTCTTTCAGGTGAAGCTCCCTGTAAAGCAGATTTGAATAATTTCAAGGGAAATCTTGCTCAGGATAGGGACCAATGGCGAGCTTATGTGAGGGCGGCAATGAACCTTCGGGTTCCTTAAAAGCCAGTAAGTAAGTATAAATATGGGAAATGCCTGTTATTATTCGGTTGAGAAGCTTTTATCATCCAGTCTGCTGTCAAAAAATCTGAAAGTTAGAATTTATAAAACAGTTATATTACCGGTTGTTCTTTATGGTTGTGAAACTTGGACTCTCACTTTGAGAGAGGAACATAGGTTAAGGGAGTTTGAGAATAAGGTTCTTAGGAAAATATTTGGGGCTAAGAGGGATGAAGTTACAGGAGAATGGAGAAAGTTACACAACACAGAACTGCACGCAATGTATTCTTCACCTGACATAATTAGGAACATTAAATCCAGACGTTTGAGATGAGCAGGGCATGTAGCACGTATGGGCGAATCCAGAAATGCATATAGAGTGTTAGTTGGGAGGCCGGAGGGAAAAAGACCTTTAGGGAGGCCGAGACGTAGATGGGAAGATAATATTAAAATGGATTTGAGGGAGGTGGGATTTGATAATACAGAATGGATTAATCTTGCTCAGGATAGGGACCAATGGCGGGCTTATGTGAGAGCTGCAATGAACCTCCGGGTTCCTTAAAAGCCAGTAAGTAAGTAAGTAAGTAAGTATATTATTCTTATTAGGGTGATTCAAAAGTCTGGAACCATATAAATATCTTCCATATGCTTGATTTTCGATTATTATTATTATAGGTGTTACCAGTATCTGTAAGACCAAATACTCTACCAGTGACGCATTCGATTCTAGCCCTCAGCTATCTCAAAAGCATTTTGAATGCAACTTTGAAATTTTAAATAGGAAGGGGGTCATATAGGTATTCAAAATCATGTGAAATTTTCTGAGAAAAACAATGGTGCAATCCGTTTTGAGATATTTCTAATCGTTTTCAAGCTATTTAAATATAACTGTAATAATGACACAAACATTTGTTAGTTCCTTCTACAGATATTTTATAATATGGTACGGTCCTAAGGAGGCTTTGGAAAAGGTATTTTTATGCAATTCTGGTAATTAAGTTTTCCTGCTTTAGTGTTTGGTTAACCTGTGACAGTTTCAATGCATTGTTGTGATTATTTGAAGCTTTCCTATAACAAATTTCTTGATTTTCGTGATGACATTATCGAAAGAGGGAAATAATTAATATCATTCTTCATTCTAGTAGGTTAAGCCACAGAAATGTTGCAGCAGACTGGACGAACAGTTCCCTGGACATTGGATTGCTCGGCATGGACCAGTAGTGGCCGCCCAGGTCTCCAGATTTAACACCTCTTGATATTTTCTTTTGGGGTTACATGAAGAGCTTGGTAGGATGAAGAGAAAATTGAGAATGTGGAACATTTAAAGAACCGTATGGGCAAATCGTAAAACAGCGAACGTTAAGCTCCGCCCACGACCCCTTTCCACTTTTCCTCTACATGCTCACCATACACTCTAGCGGGAAAGAGTGGAAATAGGGGTTTAGGCGGAAAGTGGAACAAAAAGGGTGAATGCAGCATTTACGAAGCAAAAGAGGAACTTCGTCCTGTTTCTCTCTCCAGCCTCTCCTTCTCTCTTCCTTGCTTCATGTCTCTCTCTTTTTTCTTCTTATGACTTTGCGGAGGGTAGTATTCGATCTGTTGATCTTCCTAACGAAACGCACTCACGCTTTTTGGTCACGCTTTAGACCTCTCGGCTACCGAGACGAGTTGGTGGTAGAAGGAAAAATGAATCTATTTATGTTCAAGGGAACTGCCATAACGTATTACAGAAATGCAGTGTGTGTCGTTGGATATATCTTAGTACGTATGTGGTTGTTGTCTAATGCACATTAATTTGGTTGTATTGTGTTGTGTTGTAAAATATGAAATACATGCGAGGCGGTAGGCAGTGATCCACTGAAGCGGGGCAGACAGTAGAGAGAGAGAGAGAGAGCAGGCGAGCGAGGTGCCGAGCGGCGAGGGTGGGGATAACTGGCGTTCTCTGTTTTACGATTTATCCCTTACGGGCAAATACTGGTAAAACCAATGATAATCGAAAATCAAGCATATGGAAGATATTTATATGGTTCCAGACTTTTGATTCACTCTGTATTATGATGTAACGGATTTATGCAAATTGGTGTCACATATTCTGGAGACGTATTCCTAACAACAAAGTATTTTAAAACATTTATATTATGAACATGATCCTGAAAATAGTTTCAGAGTTAGTAAGAAGTTTGATTTACATTGACTCCTGCAGAGTAGTCAACTCAAATTACTTTCATGTTACAACGTTTTCTTTAGAACAAGGGTTAGCAAAACGTAAACTTAGGTGACGTTATATATGTTGGGATGCCACGGGGGGAACTGGAACTCACGGAGAAAACCCCTGTGTTACCTGGACCACGCACTTGTCGAACTATAAATTGGGGTTACATCGGGGATCGAACCCGAGTTCACAGGATTGTAAGTCCAGCACTATAGCCAATAGACCATTGTGGCGGCAGAAGGAACAGAAGTAAATCTATTACATTTTTCTATTATTAGAAATACAAATAAACTAATAGCCTTATATATGTCTATTTGCAAGCAATAAAAAGCATTTAAATTTGAACCAATGCATTGCAATGCTTAATTACAGCATTAAGATCAAGGCTGTAAAATATGTTAATGAGGCCCGTAACACACTTGAAGAGTTTTCGCTAGCGAGAAATGTGTTGCGAGAAAGAGGCGAAGAGCCTTCCTCCACACACTTGGCGAGTTCTCGCTATCACAGACCACACCTCGCTATGATCATCTATGCACTGCCTTCATGCAGAAAGCATTTTTCTGATTATAGTAATCACTCGTTGGGGGAAATATTATAGGTTATGTATTTACATATATTGTCGTATTTAAATATATAACCTGTAAGCATATTGTCGTACTTTACAAATTACGTACGAACACTATGTTGAATCTCAGTATTCAGATGATGAGGAAATGGAGTTACATGAACATATTTTGTTAATGAAAAGAAAAAGTAGGCCTAAAATTAAAGCCAGAAATATCTGAAAATCACATTGTATCTTACGAAAATAAGGGCGAGTTTTGGACACTGGTTTCGATTTGAATGATGATACGTTTAGGTGTTATTTCAGGTTCAATGGACCACAGTTTTTTTTTTTTTTTTTTTTTTTTGCCATTCATGGTATGATAGAGAATTCTTTGCTATATTCTGATTAAAATTACGTAAACTGTTAAGACATATAGATACATATTTTAAATGTTTGATTAATATTATTAAATGCCATCAAAATAAAATATAGCCCTATTTATTTTCAGATAATCTGACAGGTATTTGCCTCGAGATTTCTTCTTTAAGTTTCGTGTTTTTATAGTTTTCATCCCGTGTATCATATAAATAGGCCTACGGGTGACATCGTACAAGTTCGATAAGTTTCTGACTGCAATTATCAGCCATCTTTCCTCATTTTCAAATAAAAATAACAAAATTCATCGCCACATGTGATATCTTTTTCTACATTCAATCGCCATAAAGAGTATAAATGTCAAACATCTTTGATAAATGTGTCAAGAAAATTCGCTGAGCTACCGATTCGAGCGAGAAACTCGCGCGAGATTTTCGCCTCGAACGAGAATCTCTTCCAGTGTGTGGACGTACATTTGAATCCATGTTATCAATATTTGAATTTTCTCGCAACACATTTCTCGCAAGCGAAAACTCTTCAAGTGTGTTACGGGCCTAACTTATTACAGTTATGCTAGTAGAGTCAGAAAGTACCGGAACTTCGGGTGGGAACGCCATGCTCTATAGGCAACTTCTCTGCCTTGTCCGTGTAGTATGTGACCTACTCTCCAGGCGTATGCACTCAGTGCGGCTGCGTATGATAATGGGGAAGAATTATGTAGCCGGAAACCAATCGAAATACAGTGCAGCTCTCAGCTTCGTTTAGTGAAAACGTGTAATACAGTTATAAAATGAGCTTGAAAGAGCAGTGAGGTAACATTAAATTTTCTATATATTATTATAATGTACCGAAGTACATATGATATTTCCATGCAGATATTCTGCGTCATCATACGATGAAAGAGTAATGGAACGGAGAAAAATTCTCTCCGGCGCCGGGATTTGAACCAGGGTTTTCAGCTCTACGTGCTGACGCTTTATCCACTAAGCCACACCGGATTCCACCCCGGCGTCGGACAGAATCGTCTCAGTTTTAAGTTCCAACTCTTGGGTTCCCTCTAGTGGCCGCCCTCTGCACTACGTCATAGATGTCTATGAACGTAGGACCGAAGTCCACACATGTGCTGAGGTGCACTCGTAATGAGTGACTATTTGGCCGGGATCCGACGGAATAAGCGCCGTCTTAAATCACGAAGTGATTTACGCATATCATATATATTATTATAATGTACCGAAGTACATATGATATTTCCATGCAGATATTCTGCGTCATCATACGATGAAAGAGTAATGGAACGGAGAAAAATTCTCTCGGGCGCCGGGATTTGAACTCGGGTTTTCAGTTCTACATGCTGACGCTTTATCCACTAAGCCACAAAGGATTCCACTCCGGCGTCGGAAGAATCGCCTCAGTTTTAAGTTCCAAATTTTCTGTTTCTCTGCAAAACATTTACTGAGACTTTTACACTAATAAGCCAAACGTATGGAGAAGAAGCAATGTCTCGGATCCCAGTGTATGAGTGGCACAAGCGCTTCACAAGTGGCCGTCTTTCAACGGATGATGATCCACGTTCAGGAAGACCCAGATCGGCAAGAACGGAAGAAATGACAGCTCGAGTTGCACAAGAATTCAGACGAGACCGCTGACAGTCAATAGATGATGTGGCTACTTTGTTAGGCATTTCGCATGGATCTGTGCAGTCCATTTCCTACAATGATTTAAAAATTCAACGTTTGTGTGTTAGTACGTTGTTCCAAGAAGCCTAACAGATGAGCAGCGGGAAGAGAGGCAACTGGTTAGTGGAGACCTGTTTGACAGGGTGGACCAGGATCCAACTCTCTTGCACAGAGAGATCACAGGTGACGAGACTTGGTGTTTTCTTTACTTGAAGTGTTCTTCCATATCCATGGTTTCGTACATTTATAGTTTATTCCTGGGGGTCGAATTGTCAGTAAGGAGACTATGTTGCAGTTCTTAGGCGTCTTCGTGATGCAGTTTGACGAAGAAGACCCAACTTGTGGCAAGGACAGAATTGGGTTCTCCATTATTACAATGCCCCAGCACATCGGTCGCTCTTGGTGAGCGAATTTCTGGCAGAACACAAAATACCTGTCCTTCCACAGCCACCATATTCTCCAGATCTTGCTCCAGCAGATTTCTACCTATTTCAAAAGGTCAAATCCCTACTCAATGGACGGCGGTTTGCGTCAGCCGAAGAGGTGAAAATTCATGCGACGCGCGCTCTGTCGGAAGTGACCAAAGATGGGCTGCAGGAATGTTTCTAGAAGTGGTATGGGCGCTGGCAGAGGTGTGTCACTGTCCTGGGGGCGTGTTGTGTAAATGGTTATAGGCCTATGCCATCTGCAACAAAAGGTTCACACTGAGTCTATACGCCTGGAGAGTAGGTCACATATCACACGGACAAGGCAGAGAAATTGCCTATATTATTATTGTATCTCCAATTGGGGTAGCCCTATTTTACATATGTATGCTAGGGCTATAGTTTACACAAAAAATAGGCCTAAGCATTAAATAAATTGAAAAGAAAAATAAATTAGCTTACACAATGGAAATACAACCTAAACAATCCGTAATTTAAACACTGCGATTGCAAATCAAACATCAGTCATCAATTGTAACATACAGAAAACCCGGGTTCAAATCCTGGCGCCGGAGAGAATTTTTCTCCGTTCCATTACTTTTTCATCGTATACAGAAAACAGTTACAACACATAAACATAACATTTGTTATAGCCGTACTCTATAACACAATTAAGCAACTTTCCCTAACATACATCATAAATTAATACACAATAGTCACACAAACACAATCAAGCATCCCACAACTATGACTCACATACACAACAAATCAAGCATCCTCTACATATACTTTTAAAAGTTACAAATTTGGCTGCAAAAGAATAAATAGGACACTGTTACTAAATACTGTTATTTTCTACAAGGTCTTAAATACACCTGTAATAAATATGTGAAATTCCTTTATGCAACATTGCTTCAGAAGAACTTTTGTAATTGGTGGTGAGAAAGTTGTATCGCACATGCTACGGTGGGTTTCTAGCCGGTATCTCTTGCGTTCTTGTAGCGGGCACTCGAATAACAGGTGGTCGACTGTTTGTGTGGGGTGTTCACAGGGACATGAAGAGCCATTTGGGTTGTCAATTTTGAAACGTTCAAAATATGAATTAAATCTTCCGTGTCCAGTCATGAATTGCGTGGATATGTAAGATGGTTCATAATTCTTTACGGTTAGTCTATCTTTAACTGTGGGAAAATATAGTGATTTTGTGATTTGACCATTTGTACTATTTAACCACATTACATTCCAGTCATTTAAGATGTCCACCTTCATTTGCATTTTTACATAAGAGAGGGGTTGTTTAGAATATGTGTTCTGTTTCCGAAATTGCGGCCATCTTGGCTAGATGATCTGCTATTTCGTTTCCTGTGTTCCCTAGAAATTGCCTATAGAGCATGGCGTTGCCACCCGAAGTTCCGGTATTTTCTGACTCTACTAGCATTAGAAAGAGGGAGTATCTCCGCTAAGAAGACGCCTATATCAATGGTATTTCCTACACTCAAAACGCTCTATAGCATGGATGTCCAAACGCCTATAGAATCAGGAGATACTGCACGTCGAGCATGCTCTGCTAAAGTCAATAACTTTCCATATAAAATAGGAAAAACGGTCTTAAAGAATATGAACTGCGGGTTGCTTACGCCAGGGGTTACCTCGTACGAGTTACAATTGGACATCTATGCTCTATAGCACACAGCGTAAGTAATATATGAGTATTACACCATTGCCCTGTATAGTTTAACGGTTATCGTGCTGGCTATTGGATCTGAGGTTCACATGTTTAAATCCGGACGAGAACGATTGATTTGTAAGAGCGATAAATTCCTAGCATGGCTTCCTCAGGAGGAAAGTAAATTTCGGACTCTCATGCCATAGATTTAAAGAGTGCTCCAGCCAAAATCCGTCCGTCATTTCTCCATACGTTAAATTTGGACGCTGAAAAACTTCTGCAGTTGAAGGCGTCGTTAAATAAACTACTACTACTACCACTATCACCACCACCACTACTACTACTACTACTACTACTACTACTACTACTACTAATGTACTACTTACAGAAGTCATCATACTTCATTTCATAGATAGCCGATGTGGCAATGGTTGGTAGGTCACGCATATGTCTAAATAACTTTCAACTAGTTCTTTGAACAGCAAAAGTAAACTTACATTTTTATGTAATTGTGGATTGGTGCTGAATTTCTTAACAGAAAGGGGTATGAAAGGGAATAGCTGAAAACCATTCCTTTCATATTCCGATTGACAAAATAACGATATTTTCAAGGTAATATGTACAATTTATGTCCGCCATTCTGTGGATAGTGCATGTGCTCCACAACCAATGAATTATTGGTTCGATTCGTGCCGTGGGTGTAGACATCTCCACGGAACTGGGAGTTTTCCCTTGCCTTCTATTTAGCCTGTGACGTCTCTGCGGTGGCTTGCTGATCACCAGGGAAAGGATTTATATGTAAATACATATTTACTTATAAAGCTAATATAATTTATATTTTGCATTATCTTTATGTTTCACAATGTGTAGGGTTGAAAAATCCTACTTTTATTTTCCATATTTTTCCATATTTTAGAGTTTAGTACATATTTTCGTTAATTTCCATATATTTTCCATATTTCATATAAAACAGTCCATATTATATTAGGTTTAACAATAAAACAAAACAAAATTCCATTAACTTTTAAAAATACATTTCAACAATAGAGATTTAAACACATGTTCAGTAATCCCTTTAACATCAGAGTTATTTGAAAATTAGCAGTCCTATCAACAATGGGAAAGTAAGTTACAAAACTGTATTAATTTAATTTAAAATTTTTAACAGACTTCAGTTGTGCAGCTCAACAGTTAAATGCCAGTCAGAGTACACATAGGTTCAGTTTTGTAAATCATACTATAAAGACGGTAAATATGCCAAAAGTACGTCATTCAGTCAATTTAAAATCAAAACTAACAAGTTACATTTCAGAATTTAAAGAAGATGGTTTATCAACTGACAATAAAATATTATTTTGTAATTTGTGTCAGTGTGCAGTATCATCTACACAAAAGTTCCTGGTGCAACAACACATTACAACTAGTAAACATCAGGCCAACAAACAACTAAATTCCAAGCAGAGACAATTGTTTTTAACACAACCAACAACATCGAATGTAAGATCTGAGTTTAACATCGACCTGTGCCGTTCTCTCATCTCTGCTGATATTCCTCTCTACAAACTAAAGAATAAGGTCTTCAGGGAATTCCTTGAAAAATATACTCAACATACAATCCCGGATGAGTCAACACTTAGGAAGACGTATGCTCCATCCATCTACGATGAGACAATACAGAAGATAAGAGATGAAATTAAAGATAGTTCAATTTGGGTTTCCATTGATGAGACTCCCGACAAAGAAGGTAGACTTGTTGGTAATGTAGTTATCGGTTTGTTAAGTGAACAATATTCTGAACGAATTCTTTTACATTGTGATGTTCTAGAAAAGTGCAATAACAAAACTATAGTTAAACTGTTCAACGAAGCTATGGGTATCCTGTGGCCAAAGGGTATTATGTACGATAATGTGTTATTCTTTATTAGCGATGCTGCCCCTTATATGGTCAAAGCTGGACAAGCATTATCTGTTGTATATCCTAAATTGACTCATTTTACTTGTGTGGCGCATGCATTTCATCGTGTGGCAGAAGTGGTCAGAGACAATTTCCCTAAAGTAGATTTGTTGATTTCATCAGTGAAAAAAGTATTTCTCAAAGCTCCCAGTAGAGTTAACGTGTTGAAAGAAATGTACCCTGAAATTCCATTGCCACCAAAGCCAATTTTAACTAGATGGGGTACATGGCTAGAAGCAGTTGAATATTATGCCGAACATATAGACTCTATTAACAATGTTCTCCTTGCATTGGACTCTGAAGATGCAGTCTCAATTTATACTGCGAAAACAGTTACCTGTGACATAAGTGTGAAGAATGACTTAGCTCACATTCAGCATACATTTTCATGCATCATAAAAACGCTCAAAAGTCTCCAAAATAGGCACCTTTCACTATCTGAAAGTTTTGAAATTATAAATAGTACTGTGGAACAACTGAATCGTGGTAGAGGTAAAGTTGCAGATGCAGTAAGAGCTAAGGTGGACACTGTACTTTCAAAAAACCCTGGATATGAAGAACTACAAAAGGTTGTTGCTGTGATGAGTGGTGAATCAACAGTGAAGATTAACTTGGACTTATCCCCAGCAGACATTGTGAAATTGAATTATGTACCAGTTACTTCTTGTGACGTCGAACGCTCTTTTAGTCAGTATAAATCTATCCTCAGAGACAATAGAAGAAGATTCACTTTTCAGCACTTGAAAGAAATGTTTGTAACCTATTGTTATGGTAACAGACAATAAAAATTGTGTTTTGTTGAAACTACATTGGAAGATAAGGTACGTCCATTATATTTTTTGTTTAGTTTGATTAAAATGTACCAATATTTAACGTACATAGTCACTTTTTTATAATTTTAAGTTCATATTTAATTCCATATTTTGGTAAAAATCCATATTTAATTCCATATTTTGGTAAAAATAACTACATATATATTTACATATTTCATATAATTTTAGTCCATATAAATCCGTTCCCTGCTGATCACACTCTATTAGTCTAGTGTTGGTCTAAAGACATTTCTCTCCAAACAGTCTGTTGATTTTTAAATCTGTGCCAAAGACACCAAAGCGATACTAAGAAAGAAAAACGTTTATACATTTATAATGAAAATGTACGAGTACTATTAGACAGTTCTCTTAATGGACATTTGTGCAAGAAGAACAGCAAACAGGAACTGAAAAAATTTAAGAATCTGATTTTTTTTACATAAATATCAGTAAGATTTTTATGAACAAGAATTTTAATTCAATTCACATATTTTCAGACTATTTCAATAGCTATACTTTTATGTATTCATCACTAGTATACATATTACAAACAGTAGGCCTATATCAAATGCACTTTGAAAACTTAGTTACAAGATTGTAGTTTCTTATTCAGTATTTGTCTACACTGTTAGATAAAAGTGGAATTAATCTTCGGAAATTCTAGTTGAAGCAAGTAAAGGGATAGGGTTGGAAGTAAATCCCGAAAAGACAAAGTGTATGATTATGTCTCGTGACCAGAATATTATACGAAATGGAACTATAAAAATTGGAGATTTAGCTTTCGAAGAGGTGGAAAAATTCAAATATCTTGGAGCAACAGTAACAAATATAAATGACATTCGGGAGGAAATTAAACGCAGAATAAATATGGGAAATGCGTGTTATTATTCGGTTGAGAAGCATTTGTCATCTAGTCTTCTGTCAAAAAATCTGAAAGTTAGAATTTATAAAACAGTTATATTACCGGTTGTTCTGTATGGTTGTGAAACTTGGACTGCCACCTTGAGAGAGGAACAAAGATTAAGGGTGTTTGAGATTAAGGTTCTTAGGAAAATATTTGGGCATAAGAGGGATGAAGTTACAGGAGAATGGAGAAAGTTACACAACGCAGAACTGCACGCATTGTATTCTTCACCTGACATAATTAGGAACATAAAATCCAGACGTTTGAGATTGGCAGGACATGTAGCACGTATGGGCGAATCCAGAAATGCATATAGAGTGTTAGTTGGGAGGCCGGAGGGAAAAAGGCCGAGACGTAGGTGGGAAGATAATATTAAAATGGATTTGAGGGAGGTGGGATATGATGGTAGAAACTGGATTAATCTTGCTCAGGAAAGGGACCAATGGCGGGCTTATGTGTGGGCGGCAATGAACCTCCGGGTTCCTTAAAAGTCATTAAGTAAGTTCCCAGATGAATATCTAACATGTAAACATAACTGGATACCAGTGCAACTTATAAAAAACACTAGGACAACTTTATATGAGGGAAAACACGTACAGAATGTCATCCACGCAATCTTACCTTTGAACGTGATTCAATGCATTCCAAAAGATTATAAAGAATCTGGCATTGAGCGAGTCACTGGTTTATCCTGGTAGCAATAATATAGTGAAAAATAAGCAACCAGGAAGAAAACTAGACATCAGATTTCCAACTAGCATATGTGAGAAATAAATAGTTGATTAAGTAAAGTCGAGACTAAATTTATTGTACTTCGGATTGCATGTAAATTAACACAAGGTGGGCCAGTCAAACGGAAAGATTTCATGGAAGTAAGCTTATACTGTTCATATGGAGAGGGTGAGAATGAATATAACTGTCTCTTCTCTACCTATACTGAGGATCACGTAAGAGTAATTCCTAAAAGACTAATTTGGCCGTCTCTTCAGTGTTGCCAACTAATGCTAGATATCACCAAAAGAGGATAAAATCACACAAATGACATGTACTATAATAATAATAATAATAATAATAATAATAATAATAATAATAATAATAATAATAATAATAATAATAATCTATACTACTAATAAATCAGTAGCCGAAATTTTTCTGGTAATTTTCGATTTTCCAAAAATAATTGGTCCTAACATATATAATTAACCACCCTGAAACCGAAAATCGCTTTTTTGAAATTTTTGTTTGTATGTCTGTCTGTCTGTCTGGATGTTTGTTACCTTTTCACGCAATAATGCCTGAACGAATTTCGATGAAAATTGGAATATAAATTAAGTTCGTTGTAACTTAGATTTTAGGTTATATGGAATTCAAAATACATTATTTAAAAGGGGTGTTATAAGGGGGCCTGAATTAAATAAATCGAAATATCTGGCTTATTATTGATTTTTATGAAAAATGTTACATAACAAAAGTTTCTTCACAAAATAATTTGCGATAAGTTTTATTCCTTGAAAAATTTTGGTAGGACTGATATTTAATGAAATAAATGAGTTTTAAAATTAAAATAACTGCCATCTAAGGCCGTATAATGAAATAAAAAACAAATGACTTCGTCTATAAGGGGCCTTGGACACAACAATCGAAAGCTATGAAAGATAGCCTGCAGAGAATGTTTCTGTGTTTGTACGAAGTAATATCGGAAGCTAAATTAACCGATTTATATAATTAATTATTATTTCACCATTGAAAAGTGTAGTTTCTCTAGATGGACATAATGCTATATTGTTATTACAGTAACTTCTGATATAATATAATATAATATAATATAATATAATATAATATAATTTAAATTATTTGTAGGGTTCAGAACCATAGTGGGCCAAGCGGCATTTACTGAATACGTAAAAAACAAGGGTTAAAATTAAGTTATTACCATAATTCAATGAAAACCTATAACAAGTAAAATAAAACATACACATTAAATCTAAATGATGTCAATCTTCATTAAACTATGGTTGCATGTAATAAAAATTAAGAAACATGTTAAAGGAATTGTCATTGCACCAAATGAGTGTCTCTGGACCAAAATGATCGCATTTTAATTGTTTGGATGCAATTTAAATTAAGTAACATATTAAACGATTTATCCTTCTATCAAACACGAATGTTCCCTGGATCAAATGTCCTATTTTAATTATGTAATTACTTTATATTTATTTCTAACGGATGCAGCGGAGCGCACGGATACGGCTAGAAATAGTAATATAGTATTAACAATAACGATGTCTTGCTTACTTACCACATCTCATCTTATGTTGGGGGGGGGTGTTTTCTAAACGATTCAATAATTTGTGAAAGAGTATATTTTTCTTCTGGACCTCTCACAAATTATGTTAGTAATTAGTAGATTAGTATATGATCTAATATTAAAATGTATTTTGTCTGACAATATGAAATTCATTGCTTTGATTAAACAGTTTACGATTTACGAAACCTAACCTAAAAATGTATTTTGTTTGATCACGTGAAATGATTAGTATCAATTCCGAAAACGAATGCCACTTTGAAATGTATGCTTTAGAATATTTAATCCATTTCTGTAATAAAGGTCTAAACATGAAAGAAATTAATTAAAATGTGAAATGGTATTTCCATCGATTACGCAAGGGTATGTATCACACGAAATATGTTATATTTATTTACACTTAGAGTACCTGACTCTAATCTTGAAATTGTAACCACAACACAAAGTAACACATACAATAACTATTATGTATTAATATTAATACTGATATTAATGGATTATTAGTACCTATGATGAAATTTCACTAGCTTCCAGTAATGGGCTCAGAAATCTAGAACAATTTAAATTTTCAGAATTTATACTACTGACAACTTGTGTCACTGCTGCCAACATAACAGTTATAAAATCACTACCAGCTGTAGTACTTCTCAGTACCGAAATTCGAAACGAAGTTGGTAAAAGAAAATTCAACTTGCAAACTAGAAAATCACCACAATCCACTAGCATATGTAGTAATGGTGGGAAAATGGTTAGATTTCACCCTTAGGGTATTAAGTAAGCTGACCCGGACTATACTTACTTTACAATTTATGACTCCTTAGGCGGTGACGTCACTATCTCCGCGTTCCCTAGTAACCAAGTTGTTTGTCTCTACCATATTTTGTTAAATGGTGCTCATCGTTACTGCAAACTGCAATTAATTGATTTCAATGATCATGAGAAACCTCCCAATGCCCAAAATGTAACGGTATGGTGCGCGGTTTCATCAATTGGAATAATCGGCCCATTATTTTTTTAGAATGAGGCCAGAAATGCAGTGACTGTTAATTCAGTGCGATATGTTGAAATAATACAGAACTTTTTTACACTACAACTCGCCCATTTTCCAGTGAATGAAAACACACTGTTTCAACAGGATGGAGCAACAAGCCACACCGCAAGAATTTCGATGGATGCTGTGAATGCTTTGTTCTCGAGCCGCGTCATTTCTCGGAACGGGAATATCGCTTGGCCACCTAGGTCACCTGATTTAACGGTATGTGATTTCTTCCTATGGGGACACCAGCGTATAGGTAATTAAGTATGGACACTTCGCGTCGGTACCTTTGATGTAGCCGGACTGATTTCAATGACTTTCAAGCCAGCTAAAGCGTGAGATTCTGCTTTCTCCCTAGAGCTGGCGCTGACATCACACCAGCTAGCAGTCGACACAGCGGAAATATAACACATATAATTAATACATCTAGGTACATTATGTACTCAAATAAAATAAATTGGATCCATAAAATAATAAATCCGTCATTAACTGTAATGTCTAGACTCTAGAGTTCCTTTATAATGAGAGTTGAGACGTTGACCCCCAACAACAATTAAAATATGTAATGATTTGATAGCGCTGAAAATGGAAAAACAAAACTCTTACGAGAAGTAAAACCATATACCTATATTATATTATATACAAATATTAAACGACTTCGATACTTAATTTTATAATGTATTATATTATTTTATAATATAATTTATTATATCTGAAATATAAAAAAAATATTATTACAACTAGTTTGTCACTGAGAAATAAGGAAAAGCTGTTAACTTGAATTTATTTGAAGCAAAGCGTTACTGGATTATGCAATAAGGTAGGCGATGTTTGGATCCTGTGTCTCAACTCTATACTCAATAATTATCTTAGCCTATGCTCGATTACACTAACCTCTAGCGCTTGAAAGTGGAACTAAACGCCGGCGCACAGAGAAACAAAACACAGGAAAATTCGCTCAGTGTCCATTCTTTATAATCCCTATTCGCTGGGGACACCTCAAAACGAAAGAGTTTGGGGCAATCCGCCCAAAATAATTCCAGCCCTAAAACAACGTATACAGAAGAGGTCGCTGCGATACCTGTCAATATGCTGAGAGGGTTATGCAACGTTCGTGGCCAGACTCGAAGAATGTGTGCGTTTCATTGGAGGTCACTTGGCTGACGTAATTTATTTAAGAAATTTTTTTTTTCTTGTTGCATACCTAATGGTTATTCATGTACTTGTCATTTCTATTCATTAAATTGATATAATAGTAACTTTTCCCTCTTTTTTCTGCGCCTTAAAACCTTTCCATTTTACTGGCTCATTTTGTACAGGGACATCATTTTATTTTTACTACAATTCTTATTGTACCTGAGTTTTCTAATGTACTTCACTCCCACCCCCTCTACTACTAAACTTCCAACCGTTCTCCACACAGAACCGAGGCCGCGTATGCAGTACTGAGTTAGTGAGTAGCCTATAGTACGTTCCAGAAATATGTTCGTGTTTTCCAGTAACGAAAGAGCTTTCAATATTGAATCATATTTTCGCACAGCTACTGTCGTCCGTTTGTCTACGTCGCATCCCGGTTTCCCCCACCTGCTTCTGTTCGTCCCTCTGTAAATTCTAGTAGTTCTTTTCTGAAAACATTAATTTCTGTTAGGAATTGGACGTCTACGTAATATTATACAACTGTTTAAAATAACTTAAGTAAAAGGGCCTCGTTAAGTAATTAACTGTCATGTGATTTCCACCCCCTTTCTACGACCCTGCGACATAACCACTTGGACGGACAGTAGATAGCATGCCTGAGTAATTTTATCATTTCGGATCGGGCAGAAGTGAAGATTAAATTTACAGTACGTAAGGTACTCTTTTATAGAGTAGGTACAGAATTATTTCAACATGAGTTACTCTCACGAAGGACGAAACTGGTAATTGGAATTAGGTACAATAGTCTATAGTGCGATAATATGCACATTAGAACTGAAGTCTGTATCGAAATGAACGACCACCATTTTCAAAAATGTGTTTAAATATCCATGTTTTGATTATTTTTCAATTTAACTTCATTCTATATATTGTAAGCTAATGTTCTGTAGACAATATAATATACACTGCATAGTGAATAAGTCCGAATGGACAGCTCAATTCGTGAGTAAAAACACTAATTGTTAATACAGTACTGTATTTTGATTAAACAAAAACCTAATGAAAATTATCAAACTCAAAATTGCGATATTTCCTAGTTTACATAAATGGATGAACTACTTTTCTTCCCTCCTATACCTAGTAAAGTGATTTGTATTTTACGCCAGTATCATCGAACTCCAATCGTGGAAGGGGGTAGCAAACGGTGTTTCCGATTGTAGACCTTTAATCCAAATATATAGACAAGTTAATATTAAAAATGTTAGTAAAAATAAAATGATGTCCCTGTATAATGTAACAATGTTACAATAAACAAGTTAGTATACATTTAAAGGGTAATATTTTAAGAAAATCAGTAATACCTTATTTCAAAAGATGAAAGAAATACTACTGCAATAGATGGCAAAAGCAAAACATAATGAATTTGCACTAGTAGATTACGTTTTCTACTATTGCTAGTAAAGAGCGCGTGTACTTCCAAACCAAGGAGTCGGTGGTTCGATTTCCGGCTTGAGTGGATATTTTTCTCATTGCACAGGACTGGGCGTTCTCCCCTTATTTTGTAAGGTAGGTGTCCCTGATATGGCCATGCTAAGATTTGAGAATTTTTCTAGCCGCTAT
The DNA here is from genome assembly GCF_040183065.1 of Periplaneta americana. Classification (NCBI taxonomy): domain Eukaryota; kingdom Metazoa; phylum Arthropoda; class Insecta; order Blattodea; family Blattidae; genus Periplaneta; species Periplaneta americana. The sequence goes on from NC_091123.1 coordinate 172,666,232, forward strand.
TTTGAAAAAAAAAATGTAAACCACTTTTTTCTTACTCGTTCTCAGTCTAATGGACTTCCTTAAAACAATATCCTTTCCCCATAAAAATAGCTTTAATTGTCCAAAAAGTCCCAAATTCCAAAAGACTACCTAGTGGCCATTTCAGGAACATGTGCACACGATATGGCCACCCTTGTTCCATGTTCTACAAATCGTGATTGTTTTCAGTTTGATAGCGCAGTTGTGCTAAAATTAAATAATTTTGGTGTAAAATGAATAAACATGACACTTAATAATCTTTTTTATAATTCAAAAGTGTAGTCAAAACAGGTTTTTCCATAAAAAATTAAGTTGTTTTTCTTAAAATACAAAATTTTTGCGTAATCCCAGCTATAAGGCATGTAAATTTGTCAGGTGAAAAAATAAAAGTGAAATGAACTTGATATGGCCATGGTGCATTTGATATGGCCATATCAGGAGCAGGTAAGCTTTCACGAAAATCCTTTGATTATGAACAACTCGTAAAAGGTTCGCCAACAACGACAACACCAATCAACAGAACATTAAAAACTGAATAGAGTACTATGGTTTACATGAAACAAGTCTTTGAAAAACATGCATAAAACAAAGGAGACTTACCAGAGAAAAATAAGAAGAGGTCACATGAAAACCGCAAAACAGGCAACTGACGCCATATTGCTCAACCTGACTGGATGGAAAACGATCAAGTGACATACCAGGATGCCCTTTCACTGGATGCTGCTGCAATTTAGCGCATTTTTTGGTTAACTAACTCATAATAGAGGGTGGCCATATCAGGAACATGGCCATAACAGGAGCAGGTAAGCTTTCACGAAAATCGTTTGATTATGAACAACTCGTAAAAGGTTCGCCAACAACGACAACACCAATCAACAGAACATTAAAAACTGAATAGAGTACTATGGTTTACATGAAACAAGTCTTTGAAAAACATGCATAAAACAAAGGAGACTTACCAGAGAAAAATAAGAAGAGGTCACATGAAAACCGCAAAACAGGCAACTGACGCCATATTGCTCAACCTGACTGGATGGAAAACGATCAAGTGACATACCAGGATGCCCTTTCACTGGGTGCTGCTGCAATTTAGCGCATTTTTTGGTTAACTAACTCATAATAGAGGGTGGCCATATCAGGAACATGGCCATAACAGGAGCACCCACCTTACTTGCTTTGTGGCGTCTCTGTGGTGACTGCACGGCGTTGAGTAGCGGTGCTTAGTAAATAAAAGAACGAAAGAACTAGTTTGCGCGAACGTCGCTGTTAATCAAAACCATAGATAAATTTTTAATTAAAAGACCGCGGATAGATCCTTCCCAACGTGAGTGGGAACCCAACGGTCATCGACAACTATCCTGTTCCGATACAATGGATTTGAATTCCGTTCAAAAATCAGCTGATTCACGATTCATGTAAGACAGGCATGTCAACTGATGCCCACAGGAGCAAGCGCGCGCTTTAGAGCCCAGGAGAGCCTGAGCGCTTTACAGCGGAAAGGAAAGAGACAGACGAAAGAGGTGGTATATGCCGCTTGGTCGAGCTATATTCAGGGATGGCCAGCACTGATTCAATAGATAAAGGCAAGAGAAATTATTAAAACTGTATCCATGTTAATTTTTAGATTTGCCTGAGAAGTATAAGTACATTATAAGAATGGAAGTTTTAATTTTAATGCTCATTTTTCACAAGTTTGATTTTTTTATTCAAAAGAAATATTTTCTCAACTTTTCGTATAGAAAAGTGAAATTTTCAGGTATAGGCCTATTTATTTAGTAGCCTTACAGAATGTTTTCGTAAATCTAATATACCGTATATACGTATTACTGAAGATAGTGTATTGAAAATTTTGAAAATATTCGTATGGAAATTGTTTGTAAGGGAATGAATTAACAAAGCAACTACTGTTACATCATAAGCAAAAGATACGTGTCATGTGTTGTAAAAATGTCAGCTCTATAGCTTCAGCACATTTCGAGAAAATAATTTAATATTCTGATGATAGGAAGTTGCTCACAAATATCACCTTAAAAGCATAATGCGATAAGAGTTTTGTTATGTAATATTAGTTACACTTAAAACAGATACAGTACCTAGGTAACTTTGCTTTGTACTGTAATATTGTTTTGATTAGTTTATTGATTACTTATGTAAGGCTAAAGATACCATCAATATAAATTCCAACTTATCATGTCATACTCAATCTCTTTCTTTGGAATATCACTTTCTTCATGAATGATGTGTTTCATCCACTTAATACAATATAATATTATACTACCATGGAATTTAAGTGAATATTCCTTCTTAACTCTCTATTATGTTATTAAGATTTAAAACACAACTGCAATATTAAGAAATCAGTGTTAGTACTTTTGTTTTACAGACAATATAGATAATATTAAACAGAAAGAAGCCATATAAAAATAACGACATAAAATTTCACGTTCCGTTTGAAGTTTGTGCACCACTGTTTTCTTAATCCAATAGGTTGCTTATTCATATACACAACCCTTCCTCTTTCCATAGTTAGCGCTTGCTGCCCGCGCACGACGTCAAGGTCAGAAAAATGCGCTTGCTTTAACATCACTGATGTAAGGGATAACTGATATTTTATTGTAATTCAAAATTTTGAACCCACCCAAAATTTTTCAAAAGTTGGCGCCACTGAGTTAGTTATAAAACTACCATCGCACACGAAAACAATTTGTTAAAGAAAGAGGTTTTCAATAAGTAATACATTGGATACGAAGCAAAGAGTACAAATGGAAATCTTTCATAATGCCGGATTTTATGAATCACTATTTGGGAAAGCACTACAACTTCATGATATTCACACACCAGTTGTGAGGGCCCTCTCCTACTATTCCTCCCCCCTCCCCGAATGTTAAATTTGTGTGTTGTAAAGCAACACATATCATTCTGCCTGTATTGTTGTACCAGAAAAAATCAAGTCCATTCTTGAAAACTGTTGCATTTCGTATTCCATTAAAGGAATACTTTTAGTAAGAGTAAATGAATTTACAGGCGTAAATCCAGTGGAATAATATCCGGGATTCATTGTTATAATTGCAATAAAATTACGATTTCTCCAATATTGTCGTCATTGGACGTTCACGCACTGAACTGTGGGAAGACGCACCGGAATCCCCACCGCATATAGTCACCGCGATTCTTCGAAGTATGGCGGCGTTGGAGGGGACGCGGAGATATAGTGACTGACTTCCAGTTGGATCCGCAGTGAGGCTGCGGACATACAGGCGCACGGACTCAACACATACAGAGGTGAGTGACGTTACTGGATGTTTCTATGATATTACGAGCATTGTAGAATTCAACTGTTTAAAAAGTTTTAACCTTCAAATTATTGAGAAGTTGTTCTATAATTTTATGCGTGAAATCAGTAATAAAATGGAGACAATTAGAGTTTTCGCACTATTTCCATTTACATAAAACTTTTTGCGTTTACCATTATTGA